>NC_084503.1:31820805-31844157 GCF_024500385.1 Phyllopteryx taeniolatus
GCCGGATTTGAGAAAGGGTGTTATTTCAGAAATGTGTTTGAACAATGGGTTTATTTTAAAAATTGAATCATGCAAAATCACCACTGTTTTTTTTCCCCATTACAAACAATGACAGTACATCATTGGATGACTTGCACACAAAGCAACCCAGTGAGAACATAACCTCCTTGACTCAGGCCCACCCCCAAGCCCTTGCCAATAGGTTTTCAAGAGGGGAGAGGAGGAAGATTAACCCTTGCAGCCCCTCCTCTTCCATCTCTACCTGGCTTGTCGATTTCATCCACTCATTGTCTGCGCTTCACCATCTGTTTCACGGAAAGCACCTAAAGCACATCAACCCCCCTGGGAGTGACGCGCCACACCTGAGGTCATCAAGTTCCATGACACCTGCAATAAACTCAATTTGTTCACACTGTAGTCTCTCCCTTCTCTATGTTGCCTATGTCTACACACAGAATGTATATGAGGTTACTTTAAATGCATTTTCATAAGAGCACACCAGATAAACAAGTAGTGTATGTATTTTTTTCTTTTTCTAAGGACTGCCAACATAGTTCAGGTGTCACGACTCACTAGTGTAGTCAAGGCTTCACTGTGCAAGTGCAAGAATTTCAAGGCTGCATGTTACTTGCAAGGCATGCTGACAGTAGATGATTCACTGTGAAGCCAGCATGTCTATCGCTGTGGTCTGTTGTTGTTCGTGTGAAAAACACACAAGAATAATCTTGTTAAGAAGTTAAATGTTTTTTAAGTGGCCATTTTGCACATGGGCAAGTTGAGCAGTTCCCTGCTAGATCCAGCAAATGGTGCTGTGCTGAAAAAAGTTTCCAAATATACATACTAATGCATTCATTCATTTATTTTCCATACCGCTTATCCTCACTTGGGTCGCAGGCGTGGTGGAGCCTTTCCCAGCTAACTCTGGATGTGTTAAATATATTCTAGAAGTTATCATTTATTTGCTTAGCTTGCATTAGTATTATGGACGATTTTAGATGTCTCGCCTTCGAAAAGATGACTCAGCATCATCCGATGGAAGGGCGCCTGGACCAAGGACGTGATCGGATGTGGTCGGGGACGTGACAGGTGTTGGTCCAATGTTTTGTGTTGTGTCTTATTGTTTAGAACATTATGTCTGGGAAAAACCCTCCTATTTTCAAATAAATGCAGGAGCGACGGGAGAGATTGGTTAGAGCGTGTTGAGAGGCTGTGATCTGAACAATCTCCCATACGCCCTCCTCATGAGAAAAAGAAACCAGCGTCTTCATTCCTTTTGTGTCTATTTTTTATAATGTTGGGTAAGATAAATCCAACATTAAATTGGTCCTTCGAGCCGGATGTCAACACACCCGAGGATTCCAGTTGTGGAGCCGACTTCCAGTTAAGAGACCGTGGCCACGGCAAGCAAGACCCTTTACGGGACTGGTCTTCATTCTCCTCAACTGGGATCTGAAGGTTGACGACAATCCACAGGATTGAAGACGACTGGTGAGTTAAATTTAAAAATTTTTTTTAGGAAAAAGGACGCCGGAGTCCAGAAATTGTACGTACTTAAATTCCGTGTTTAATAAACCCTGTGAATACTAGTCAATGGCGGGTAGAATAAAGAAACTAGGAAAGTTTCGTGGCGTCGTAGTTAAATTCCGTATAGGATGGCGGAGTCCTCTAATGAGCTGTTGACAGACGTAGTTAAATTCCGTATGGGACGGCGGAGTCCTCTGACGAGCCAGTGTGAATGAAAACTGTTTGAATGAGAGTGTAAATGGGAAATGGGAAACCACTAGGTTTTTCATTCCATACCAAAACAGTGGGAAAGTAAACGGTGGACTTTTGTGGATGCAAAGGCAAGAATTCTCCACTCGAAAGAAAATAAAAAGAAAGTAAATTTGAATCACCGTCCTACTGAAAAGAAACAGTGTTCTAGACTACCCTAGGTAGTATTACACTGAACCAAATTCTTTCAAATGGGGAAAGGAAGTAGTAAAATAAAAACAGGAATACACTGCAGTGTAAAGGTTGGAGGTTCATTAAATTAAATTTAAAAGAAAAAAAGAAACAGGATCCTGATAAAATTTTATATTTAGAGACAGGGATAACCGAACACGGCTTTAATGGTTGGTTAAATACACAAAAAATAGCCGCGTTGCAGGAATCAAATTATATAAAAAATAAAAGACAAGCCACCGTTAAACGTGGGAAAGGCTGTTGTCTGCAGCCTTGGAGCTTATCACAAAAATAGAAGATAAAAAAGAATGTGATGAGCTGCAGTAATACAGAGCATGCGTACCAAACCCACGCACATTGTTAAATTCATTAAGACCAGACGCTACTGTGTTTACAGTAGTGGACATTAATGCATTAATGCATTCTTTTCAATACCAATAGAAAATAACAGTCAATTTTGGTTTGCATTCACATTTGAGAAAAAAAAAATATATATATACATTTACTAGATTACCGCAAGGTTACTGTGAAAGTCCAACTAATTATTCACAAGTTATGACAACACACGTCTTCTGGCATCTACAGATGAAGACACATGCAAAGATTCATTGACCTTACTGCATCATCTAACAGAAGAGGGACATAAAGTTAACAAAAAGAAATTGCAATGATGTAAAAGACAAGTTAAATATCTAGGCCATAATTTAAGTATAGGAGGAAAGACTATATTAGAAGACAGGAGAGCTATAGTCTTAAAAAATCCTAAACCACAGACGAAGAAACATATAATAATCATTTTTAGGTCTGACAAATTATTGTAGAGCATGGATTCCAAACTATGCAGAAATTGTTGCACCATTGTCAAAATTAATATATGAAAACAACCTTAAAATTACATCACCTGTTTAATGGAGTACAGAGGCAGAAAAGGCCTTCTGTGACATTAAACAACATTTGGTGTCCAGTGCTGCGCTAGGCCTTCCAAATTTAATGATAAAACATTCATTCAAATGGTAGATTGTAAAAGCTATTGCATGACCTCCGTACTTACACAACAATACGGTGATAAGCTAAGACCAATAGCTTATTTTTCAACTAGAGAGCAGTTCACCCTAAAGGTCCCACATACAGTGTCTGCTCTCCTATTGCAAATCACCTGCAAGACATTTATCTTGCATTGCCATCTTGCTATCAGAACCACATTTGACTGTTGAGCGATGCACAACCTTAAATCCAGCCACACTAATACCCTTACTTGATGAAGGCACGCAGCATGATTGACAGGAATTGGCTGAACAAGCTGCTGAATTAGTAGCATTAATCGAGGCATGCAAACTAATGATAAATAAAGATGGTACAATCTATACTGATAGCCAATATGAGTATTCCACAACAAGAACGCAATTATTGGGAAAAACAAAGTGCAAAACTACAAAATGAAATTTACATTAGCACAGGAAAAAAAAAAAAAAAAAAAAAACCTATTCAAATGGGCTGCTATATTGAGACATGCTGTGTCACGTCTCAACCGGAGGGATGGTGGCACAGATAGATTGACACTTTACAGCCCTAAAAAATAGCAGAAAGAAACACGTGGGTTCATTTAACACACTGTAGGAGTCATTTCAGCTGAGTGCTCAAATGGGGAAGGTGAGCAAAAGTCTGATAACGGAGCGGGAGCAGATGTGTAGATTCTGAAAACGCTTGCTGGTCAGTGAAGAAAAAAGACACCAACCCTTTTAGTGAGAACTCAGCAGAAAGGCACACCCACGTTGGTTATGAGATTCGATAAGTTGTTACGTAGCAACTTTGGCTACTAAGATGTTGGTTTTGTTTTTGTGGTACATGGGACGTCCCACCCTCAATGATAAAACCCATTTTTTAGATAGAAAATCACCTACCAACTGGACCAATATGACGAACCCAATAATAATAATAAAAAAAATTTTTTTGAATCATTAACTCGTATCAAAAGGAGTACAGCTGATGATCAAAATTGTGGGCATGGCCTCCAAATGCGGCAAAACGGTTTAATATTTTGTGCCCCCAAAATCAAGCTGCTTTAATCATAATTCCATATGCGGCTCTCACCAATGATGCTCAAGAGAATGGGCAGAATTGGGGATTTAGATATGACTGGTATGCAACTATAGGTTTTGAATGGAAACACCTTATTGGTGAAACAGGTTATGATTGGTCCAGTTGGTCAAAAAGAACAGCAAAAGAACAAAGAAAGAAGTTTAACATAAGCAAAACGGCCCATAGTTTAATATTGAAATACAAGTCACCCAATGTGTTTGATAGTGAGCTTGTGGGCCTATTCTGGTGGAAAAGATCCCCACTTCCAAGTAGTATTGTCTTATAGGAACCGTGTTAAACCAAAAATGCCATTGAAAACTTCAAAGAAAGGTAGACAAATTTTAATGGTTAACAACATAACTACTGATGATTGGTTCCTTGTTGTCACAGGAGTTTCAGGACAAAATAACAATTGGTTACTATTGATGGAACAAGCAGCAAATGTAGCGAGAAAAGATTGTGTTGTTTGCATGGGTCCCAGGCCTTTGTTGCGCATAGTTCCGGCATAATTATCACAAGATTGTATTATTCCATTTGCACACTGATTGAGGAGCATCTGCAACATTTGCACAACCATTGTCCCAGATTATCGCACTACTCGTCACTTTAAACCGCATACACTCCTTGAAGTCTCAGCGCCCTTTGCACAATGATCTTTGCACCGGACTATTGCGATATTAGTCATTCAAACTGCTGCTAGAGGACTGCATCTTTTTGCACAATTATTTTTTGTCAATGTCTTTATGTCTCCAAAGTGTTCTGTAAATTGACTGTCTGTTGTACTAGAGCGGCTCCAACTACCGGAGACAAATTCCTTGTGTGTTTTGGACATACTTGACAAAAAAGAGATTTATCCTGGCAGAGGCAAAATTATCCAACATAAAACATACATGGTGTTCCTCGTGGGGTTCCTAATCAATACAAATTAGCTGACCAAGTTGAAGGAGGATTTGAATACTTCATATGCTGTTGGTGTACGATTAATAAAAATGTTGATGGGATAAACTAGATCCACTTCAATGTACAGAGATTAGGAAATTGGACTCAGAGTGGGTTGGAAGCTGTGCACGAGCAGCTCAAGGACGTTCCAAAGACCGCATAGCTGTCGACATGCTCCTCGCAAGAGAGGGAGGTGTTTGCGGTATGTTTGGAGAACAAACAATACTGCTTCAGATGGCAGCTTGACCAGAGCCATCGATGGTCTACGGACCCTCAATCAACACTCCTTGTGAAACAGCTGAATGGACGTTTTTGGTAAATATAAAACCCTAATTTCACCAATATTGATATCAATTGCTGTTTTTGCAGCCATTCTGACATTGTGTGGATGTTGTTGTATCCCATGCATTCGGGCATTAATCAGTAAATTAATCACCACAGCCATAACCCACATGGAACCGTATGGAGCAGATTTATCCTTTATTGGAGGTTGATAATAATGACGATGATGATGATGATGTTGTTTTACCTGATTTGTTTCCTGATCCAGGTGATTACGATGTTTAAACTACAACATTCATGTATGACAAGTTTACTCTGAGTGAAAATGTATTTGTTTCATAAAAATGATTCTACAATTAAAAATCGAAATGAAGTGACTGTAAGATGATATGAGAATTTGTGCAAATACATGATAAACAGGAGGGAAATGTTAAATATATTCTAGAAGTTATCATTTATTTGCTTAGCTTGCATTAGTATTATGGACGATTTTAGATGTCTCGCCTTCGAAAAGATGACTCAGCATCATCCGATGGAAGGGCGCCTGGACCAAGGACGTGATCGGATGTGGTCGGGGACGTGACAGGTGTTGGTCCAATGTTTTGTGTTGTGTCTTATTGTTTAGAACATTATGTCTGGGAAAAACCCTCCTATTTTCAAATAAATGCAGGAGCGACGGGAGAGATTGGTTAGAGCGTGTTGAGAGGCTGTGATCTGAACAATCTCCCATACGCCCTCCTCATGAGAAAAAGAAACCAGCGTCTTCATTCCTTTTGTGTCTATTTTTTATAATGTTGGGTAAGATAAATCCAACAGGATGACAAACAGATACAAATGAGTAATATTTGTACATTCGTAACTGTTATACATTTAAGAAATTAACTGATGTAAGAATTAAAAATAAAAGTACTTACCCTTTGATGAAGTACGATTGATGTGTGCATATAGGGAAGTTTGGCTGGAGGCTGGCAGAAGGAGAGTCAACTTTTTATGCAGCACTTAATTTATAACATAAACTGACAAACATGTAAAAAGAAGTTCACTGCTGTATACAGTGCTGTGAAAAAGTATTTGCCCCCTTCACAAATTCTTATTTGCATAGTTTCCCCACATTAATATTTAAGATCATCAAGCAAATGTAAATCAGACAAAGATAAGCCAAGAAAACATGAAATGCAGTATTTAGTATTTGGAGATTTTATTTATTAGGGAAAAAACTATTCAACGCTGTGAAAAAGTAATTGACCCCTAAATCATGGATTAACTGTGGCTAATCACATTGCTGAATGCATTTTCACTGACCACACCCAAGCCTAATTAGCTTCAGACCTGTTCAATCAAGAAATCCTGTCTGACAAAATGAAGTCACCCAAAAGAGCTCAAAAAGCTGCAACATGATGCCAAGATCCAAAGAAATTCAAGAACAGATGAGAAAAAAAATAGTCGCTTAATTGACATCTATCAGTCTGGAAAGGGTTACAAAGCAATTTCTAAAGCGTTAGGACTCCAGATAACCAGATTGAGAGCCCATATCCACAAATGGAGAAAACATGGAACATTGGTGAACCTTCCCACAAGAATTACCTCAAGAGCACAGTGACGACTCATCTAAGAAGTCACCAAGGAACCCAGCAACTAAAGAACTGCAGACCTCCATTGCCTCAGTTACAGTCAGTGTTGACTCAACAATAAGGAAGAGACTGGGAAGAAATGGCATCCACGACAGAGTTCCAAGGCAAAACCACTGCTGACCCCAAAAAATATGAGGCTCATCTTAATTTTTCACAAAAACAAACAAACAACAACAAAACATCTGAATGATGCCCAAGACTTTTGGGAGAATATTCGATGAACTGATGAGGCAAAGTGTGTCTCCTTACATCTGGCGTAAATTTAACACAGCATTTCAGAAAAACATCACAGCAACAGTCAGAAATGGTGGTAGTGTGATGGTCTGGGGCTCATTGACTACTTCTGGACCTGGATGACTTGCTATGATTGATGGAACCATGAATTCTGCTTTTTATGAGAAAATGCTGAAAGAGAATGTTCAGCCATATGTTCCTGACCTCAAGTTAAAGCACATTTGGGTTCTGCAGTAGGACGACAATCCAAAACACATCAAGTCAACTTCTGAATGGCTTAAAATAAATAAATAAAGGTTTTGGAGTGGCTTAGTCAAACTCTGGACTTGAATGTGATTTAAATGCCACTTCATGACTTTAAAAAGGCTGTATGCTTGAAAAACCTCCAGTCAGTGTTGCAGAATTGTTTTAAAAATAATGGGGCAAAATATCTATATAGCTGTGAAAGACTCATTTCCATAAAATTAGAAACTGCTTAATTTAAGTTGTTGCTGCTAAGGGTGGCCCACCCAGTTACTGTATTAGGTTTAGGGGCATTACTTTTTCCACACAGAGTAAACTAGCCTTTTTTTCCTTAATAAATATTTTAATAAATACATTTTAAAACAGCCTTATGTTTACTTGGGTTACCTTTGTCTGATATATAGACTGTATTTGTTTGATGATCTCAAACATTAAGTAGGGAAACTATGCAAAAATAAATAAATAAATAAAAGACTGAGAAGAAGGCCTGAGTCTTGATTTGAATTCAGAACCTCGGAACTGTAAAGCATGGCATGTTAACCACTCTCCACTGTGCTGCTAAGTCGAAGACCACATCTAATTAAAAAAAAAACATGGTCCAGGTTGTATTCCAGTACTACTACAACTGCAGAGAAGCAGGTGTATTCAGCATAAAGGAAAGGAAAAACACCCTTCAAAGGAAAAAAGGTTGCTGTAAACTTTCAGTATTTTTGTCTAGTTCCCACACACACAAATCCAAACTGGCCCAGGTGTGAAGAGTTCTTTATTGAGAAGACTTTACAGCTGCCACTTTGACACTGACTACAGGTGTGACGCATCATTTCACGCGTCAGCACATATAAAAGGCCAAAAAAGAGCTGCTCTGTCCCGGCACAACCCCAGAATATACAGTGGGATTCCTTTCGCTTGTTTTCTAAAATAATCTTTTCACACAGTAGGTACATTCTGTTTGCAGAAGGTTCTGTCTGGGAACATCACGCAGTAGACAACAATGAATGCTGTGTCCTGCCGAGAGAGAATCTGGTCATTGGGAGCAGGAGTCTGTATCCTTTTTAAACCACAGGGGCACCGTGTGACAGAGTGAGTCAATAAAAGTCAGACACCAGACTACTGAAGCATTTACTGTATATCGAGGGACCAAGAAGTGGTTCTGTCATTGAGAGCGTGTTCTGCTCAATAAATACACTCAAGGTTTAAACTAAAACAAATCCAAGATCGTACTTTTATACTGTGTGTCAAAACTGACATCACTTTAGGGTTTTATTGTCCTCTTGCGCGGCATGGTGGACGACTGGTTAGAGCGTCAGCCTCACAGTTCTGAGGACCGGGGTTCAATTCCCGGCACCGCCTGTGTGGAGTTTGCATGTTTTCCCCGTGCCTGCGAGGGTTTTCTCCGGGCACTCCGATTTCCTCCCACATCCCAAAAACATGCATGAATTGGCGACTCTAAATTGCCCGTAGGTGTGAATGTGAGTGCGAATGGTTGTTTGTTTGTATGTGCCCTGCGATTGGCTGGCAACCAGTTCAGGGTGTACCCCGCCTCCTGCCCGATGACGGCTGGGATAGGCTCCAGCACGCCCGCGACCCAAGTGTGGAGAAGCGGTTCAGAAAATGGATGGATGGATGGATTGTCCTCTTGCATGCTCGATTCCTTTTCATTTTCATGTATTTATATGGCAACTAACGCAGTAATGCGAACGATATTTTAACCCTGTGATAATTTTGGGACAATTCCCTGCTTCCAACTTTATGGGAACAGTTTTAAGAAGGCCCTTCCGCACCAAATAAGGTTCATGAAGTCATGCCTGGATGAGTATTGTGTGCAAGAACCCCTCTCAAACTACCTTACAAATGTACAAAAGCAAAAAAAACAAAAACAAACAAAAAAAAATTTAGAAAGCCAAGCCAGATGTGTAGAAGCTACAAACTCCCTATTTTATTTTATTTTCACTTCCTGTAAGTGCATTGGCGAGGTGTACCAATACCTCCAAGTATCAATTCCTGTGCTCAATGTGGGCAAAGTCAAAACCGAACAGGAATATAACTCCACTTATGTCATGACATATGTCATGATACATCACTGCTGAAGTCGCACTGCTTCAACAAAACCGCTCCATGATGCATTTGCTTTTGAACCCTGATTAGAGTTGTCTGTCACATCCAGGTAATCACCTGTGAAAGCCACACACAGGAAGAGAGGAACCTCACAAAAGAGCTACACTTCTTATTTCTGAATTTATTATCGCTCACTAGATACCTATTCTTCAGCCGCATGGCTGGAGCTGTCACATCCACAACTTGAGGGGGCTTCCAGCGGCTATGGTGACTCATTTGGCCCACAGACGTCATCCTATTCAAGGCAGGTGACTTTGGAGTCAGCACGACATCATTATGGTGCCCCTATTGAATGCTTTGAAATACAGTCAGTGGCCACAATATTAGGTACACAAGCCAATGAGCTCCAAGAGATATATAAAATCTACACAAGCAAAATATGTTTCTTATTGTGGAGATGTTTCTAATACTTTGGTTTCCTTATTTAGCTACAAAAAAAATCTCATATAGATATGATCATTCTTATATTTATACTCTTGTCATATTTTGAGTACATTTTTAATAGTGTATTTGTTATTATGGCTCCAAATGCGACAAGGAAATGTCTGGCGATATTGAAAAATATATAAAATAAACATTTATGTAATAGTTAATATTTCTGACAGTTTTTGTCCCCCACGGTGAACAGACAGGCAGAAGTGAAGGTGTGGTGGCTTGAGGATGAAGATCTGAGAGAGCAGGAGGGTATGGCATTGTGAAGGAGGTCAGCAAGGAGGTCAACGGGGTGAGGTTATTAATGGCCTGGAAGGTGCAGATCAGTATTTTATATTGGATGCGGCATTGGACAGGGAGCCCCTGGAATAGATGCAGGCCTGAAGTGATGTGGTGAGTGAAGAGGGTCCTTGTGCTAATACCGGCAGCAGAGTTCTGGAGAAGCTGTAGTTTTTGTAGTGACTTGTGGGGGAAACCAAACAGGAGCGAGTTGCAATATGGATATATATGGATGGAGGAAAGTGAAAGTAAGTGAAAGTATGTAGACCGTGTGATGTTGTTGATGTGTGCTTGGATGAAGAGTGTGCTGTTGAGGAGTAACAAATACTTTGTGTGTAAAATGTGTATATGCACGGTCCAAAACTGTCAAACAAAGTTTAATCTTGATCGGATCTGGACTGTGCACTTTCACAGAACATGAAAAATACATCCAGACAGTCTTCATTTTGGTCCGTGTGTGAGGTGAAGCCTATCCCTGCTGATTTTGGGTGTAAGTCGGGGTAGACCTTGGACTGGTTGGAAGCCAATCACAGGGCACATATGTCTAACAAACCTTCACTCTCACATTCAAACCTACGGACAATTTTGAGTATTTGAACGCAGTCATTTTAACCTTACAGGCATGTTTTAGGAATGTGGGATGAAGCCAGAGTACCCAGAGAAAACCCACACAAGTATGGCGAGAACATGCAAACTCCACACAGGGACCTTTTGACTTTGAAACAGATGTGCAAAGCACTACGCCATGATCTGCCCCATTAACATTTTATTGAACAGTCAGAGCTCATCAAATCAGGTAATTTGTCGTACTGTACCTATTGTTAGATCGAACAATCTTTGTGAGGGCAGAGTTTTTAATATAACTAAGCATTAACCACGTTTATCCTCATCACACTGGGTTTTATAGATGAAGAGCCAAGGGAGCTACAAGCAGCCTAGATGCTTCTAATTCCATCCTTCATAATATTTGTCTCGACTATGTCCTCTCAGGGAAAAAAGTCACTGTGGAGTGGGAATTGAATGTGCCAGTCCGCTGAGTTTATCCTCATCATCTCCAGATGGGTGAGGGCCTCCCGTGTGTCCTCCCACGCAGTTGACTGAGAACGGTTGCCATGGAGGAGACTCCCATGCATGGGATGCTACTTATAGTGTCACTCTGCTGATGGTTTATTTACTGACATGCATTGGAGAAGGAGAATCTGTTCGATTGGCTCTGTATTACGTATAAACACTGAAATTATGAGCTTGTTTTCCCCCAATATATATAGCTGTGGTCACCAACCCTTGCAACACAGAGGGCTACCACAAGCATAACTAGTCATGTCGAGGGCTACTTGTTGGACTTAAACCACATCTGGGTCATTCCTGGCTATTAGTGCCTTTTCTGTCCCCATGAAAAGACTTAATATACAGTGGGTACGGAAAGTTTTCAGAACCCCTTACCTTTTTCACTCTTTCTTATATTGCACCCATTTCTTAAAATCCTTGAAGTTGACAGAAAAAAAATGTAATTGTTGAAATGTTTGCTGATTTATTAAAAGGGAAAAACTGAAATATCAAATAGCCATAAGTATTCAGACCCTTTGCGGTGACACTCATATTTAACTCGGGTGCTGTCCATTTCTTCTGATCATCGTTAAAATGAAGGTTCTACACCTTCATTTGAGTCCAGCTGTGTTTGATTATACTGATCAAACTTCATTAGGAAAGCCACACCCCTGTCTATATGTTAGATAAATTGTAGAAGTTATCATTTATTTGCTTAGCTTGCATTAGTATTATGGACGATTTTAGATGTCTCGCCTTCGAAAAGATGACTCAGCATCATCCGATGGAAGGGCGCCTGGACCAAGGACGTGATCGGATGTGGTCGGGTCGGGACAAGTGTTGGTCCAATATTTTGTGTTGTGTCTTATTGCTTAGAATACTATGTCTGGGAAAAACCCTCTTATTATCAAATATTATGTGTCGTGTCTTATTGTTTAGAATACTATGTCTGGGAAAAACCCTCTTATTATCAAATATTATGTGTCGTGTCTTATTGTTTAGAATACTATGTCTGGGAAAACCCCTCTTATTATCAAATATTTTGTGTTGTGTCTTATTGCTTAGAACATTATGATTTGTAAATCCCTCCTATTTCAAATAAATACAGGAGCGAGGGGGGGGGGGGGGGATTGTTTAGAGCGTGTTGAGAGGCTGTGATCTGAACAATCTCCCATACGCCCTCCTCATGAGAAAAAGAAACCAGTGTCTTCATTCCTTTTGTGTCTATTTTTTATAATGTTGGGTAAGATAAATCCAACATTAAATTGGTCCTTCGAGCCGGATGTCAACACACCCGAGGATTCCAGTTGTGGAGCCGACTTCCAGTTAAGAGACCGTGGCCACGGCAAGTAAGACCCTTTACGGGACTGGTCTTCGTTCTCCTCAACTGGGATCTGAAGGTTGACGACAATCCACAGGATTGAAGACGAGTGGTGAGTTAAATTTTACAATTTTTTTAGGAAAAAAGGATTAAAGAGTGAGTGAATTGCGCGACGAAGAAGTCTGCGGCAGAACAAACCTTGTGTAATACTAGTCACTGGCAAGTGGTCAGATGGACGACGGAGTCCGATAAAATCCGTGGGGACGGCGGGGTCCTGTACGTACTTAAATTCCGTATTTCTGTGTTTCTGTGTTTCCGTGTTTTCGTGTGTTTATAAAAACGTTATTAATATCGTGTGTATGTGTAAAAGTATGAATGTATAAGACTGGATTGTAAGTGACAACTGGGTTTGGAAGCAAAGGCAAGAATTCTCCGCCCCAATTGGGGTAGAAGCTTGAGAATTGCCAGAACTCAGACATTTATTGTCACCCTGTCATTTTTGAATAAAGTCAGTATTTACGTCACTCTAGGTGCAAATGAACTGACTTCCAAATTCACAAAAATGGGAATAAATAACAGTAAACCGGATCAAAAAATAGACCTAACGTGTAAAGATTGGAAATATGTTCAACTACAAAACCATTCCAAAATAGAACATTTAAACACGTGGATAACCAAATACGGTTTCGCTGGCCAGCTAAATTCGCAAAAAATAGTTCAACTTCAAAACGAAATAAAGTGTCGACACAAAAATGATATATCACAAATACAAAAAGATGGATTTGACGACTTACTCTTCTGGTTAAACATGGCGTCAAAAAGAGAAAAAGGAAGGGAGAATAAGAAACACTTAACAAATGAACAAAAAGAGCAGGAAGGTAGACATAAAAATATGTTGTTTCAAAGACAGGAAGATGACGAGACAGGACCAATAATAAAAAGATAATTGAAGAAAGTTGTAAAAAAAAATAAGGAAACAAAAGCATCAGCACCCATGTACCCGGTTTTGCCACCTCATGAAAATCCTCCAACTCAAGAGGCACAAACACAACGAATTTTACGATCGGGAGGGGTACAAATGAATTGGTCTAAAACTATGGGAGAAACATTTTCTCCCACTCCCAAAATAACAAATATAACCTCAGACGAGGGAGACATGGATTTATTTCCGATGATTGAAGTAGCAAATCCAAATATACAAGAGGACCAGAAATAAACTATTTTGGTCTATAGGACCTGGACTAATGGGGATGTGAAAAAGGCCGTAGCCGGCATCACACCTTATCAACAACAGTTAAAAAATGCTTTACATGCGAATTCGAAAGAACACATTAACAGATGGGTAGATAAACATTGGATAAACCTAGCAACTGGCCCTCTGGAGGAATATGTTAATCATGCCCTCCACGCAGAAAGAGTGTTAGATAAAAAACAAAAAGAGAAGATAGATGTCTTCCTCGACGAAGAAGCAGAAATATACTATCAAGGCAGAGAGAGAGATAATTTTAGAGGACGCGACAGAGACCGTGGGAGAGTAAGATATGGTAGAAATCGAAATTATTATGATAATACCATCTGTTGGTGCTGTGGAAACAAAGGCCACATTGCACGTGACTGCCCTAAAAAAGAAAAAAAGAAAAATAAAAGAGAATACGGACAAACTACCGCATGACTAAGCCAGCCTGCTTCCCAACTCAACAAATCCTCTTGTGTAAACATTACAGAGAATGAGGAGGTGGATTTCAATTTACAGAACATTCTGAGTTTGGACACTGAAAAACCTGAAATAACCAAATAATAATGCATTCTTTTCAGTACCAATAGAAAATAACAGTCAATTTTGGTTTGCATTCACATAAAAAAAAAAAAAAATATATATACATTTACTAGATTACCGCAAGGTTACTGTGAAAGTCCAACTAATTATTCACAAGTTATGACAACACACATGTCTTCTGGCATCTACAGATGGAGAGACATGCAACGATTCATTGACTTTACTGCATCATCTAACAGAAGAGGGACATAAAGTTAACAAAAATAAATTGCAATGATGTAAAAGACAAGTTAAATATCTAGGCCATAATTTAAGTATAGGAGAAAGGACTATATTAGAAGACAGGAAAGCTATAGTCTTAAAAAAATCCTAAACCACAGACGAAGAAACATATAATAATCATTTTTAGGTCTGACAAATTATTGTAGAGCATGGATTCCAAACTATGCAGAAATCGTTGCACCATTGTCAAAATTAATGTATGAAAACAACCTTAAAATGACATCACCTGTTTAATGGAGTACAGAGGCAGAAAAGGCCTTCTGTGACATTAAACAACATTTGGTGTCCAGTGCTGCGCTAGGCCTTCCAAATTTAATGATAAAACATTCATTCAAATGGTAGATTGCAAAAGCTATTGCATGACCTCCGTACTTACACAACAATACGGTGATAAGCTAAGACCAATAGCTTATTTTTCAACTAGAGAGCAGTTCACCCTTAAGGTCCCACATACAGTGTCTGCTCTCCTATTGCAAACCAATATGGCGTTTGTATCACCTGCAAGACATTTATCTTGCATTGCCATCTTGCTGTCACAACCACATTTGACTGTTGAGCGATGCACAACCTTAAATCCAGCCACACTAATACCCTTACTTGATGAAGGCACGCAGCATGATTGACAGGAATTGGCTGAACAAGCTGCTGAATTAGTAGCATTAACCGAGGCATGCAAACTAATGATAAATAAAGATGGTACAATCTATACTGATAGCCAATATGAGTATTCCACAACAAGACCGTAATTATTGTGAAAAACAAAGTGCAAAACTACAAAATGAAATTTATATTAGCACAGAGAGAAAAAAAAAAAAAAGAAAAAAAAAGCCTATTCAAAATGGGCTGCTATATTGAGCCATGCTGTGTCACATGTCTCAACCGGAGGGATGGTGGCACAGATAGATTGACACTTTACAGCCCTAAAAAATAGCAGAAAGAAACACGTGGGTTCATTTAACACACTGTAAAAGAGTCATTTCAGCTGAGTACTCAAATAGGGAAGGTGAGCAAAAGTCTGATAACGGAGCGGGAGCAGATGTGTAGATTCTGAAAACGCTTGCTGGTCAGTGAAGAAAAAAGACACCAACCCTTTTAGTGAGAACTCAGCAGAAAGGCACACCCACGTTGGTTATGAGATTCGCTAAGTTGTTACGTAGCAACTTTGGCTACTATGATGTTGGTTTTGTTTTTGTGGTACATGGGACGTCCCACCCTCAATGATAAAACCCATTTTTTTAGATAGAAAATCACCTACCAACTGGACCAATATGACGAACCCAATAATAAAATTTTTTTGAATCATTAACTCGTATCAAAAGGAGTACAGCTGATGATCAAAATTGTGGGCATGGCCTCCAAATGCGGCAAAAAGGTTTAATATTTTGTGCCCCCCCAAAATCAAGCTGCTTTAATCCTAATTCCATATGCGGCTCTCACCAATGATGCTCAAGAGAATGGGCAGAATTGGGGATTTAGATATGACTGGTATGCAACTATAGGCTTTGAATGGGAACACCTTATTGGTGAAACAGGTTATGATTGGTCCAGTTGGTCAAAAAGAACAGCAAAAGAACATAGAAAGAAGTTTAACCTAAGAAAAACGGCCCATAGTTTAATATTAAAATACGAACCAAATCACCCAATGTGTTTGATAGTGAGCTTGTGGGCCTATACTGGCGGAAAAGATCCCCACTTCCAAGTAGTATTGTGTTATAGGAACCGTGTTAAACCAGAAATGCCATTAAAAACTTCAAATAAAGGTGGACAAATTTTAATGGTTAACAACATAACTACTGATGATTGGTTCCTTGTTGTCACAGGAGTTTCAGGACAAAATAATAATTGGTTACTATTGGTGGAACAAGCAGCAAATGTAACGAGAAAAGATTGTGTAATTTGCATGGGTCCCAGGCCTTTGTTGCGCATAGTTCCGGCACAATTATCACAAGATTGTATTATTCCATTCATGAACGCTACTGTACCAACTAAGAGGTGTAAATCATGGGATCCTATATATCCCGTAACAGAAGCAGATAAACACAAACCGATGTTTTCTACTTTAGTAGGACCAAATAATTTCACTTGTATAAACATGATTAGTAAAGGGAAAAAAATTAGGACCACTAAACGACACACAGTGTAAAGTAATCTTAAAAGTCGGACCAAATTTTGTGCCAGTGTCACGGAGCGACATCTGGTGTTGGTGCGGAGATGATAGACTGTTTGATAGATTACCTAAAGATATATCTAGATTATGCGCTATTATCACTTTGATATTGCATGTGTCAGTATACCCTATGCCTGTTCAAGATTTAATGGAAAGGGCACTAATGTTTTTGTCCAATCTAGAACATATACAAAAAAGAGATTTGTCCTGGCAGGGGCAAACTAATCCAACATACATCACGCCATAGGTGTTCCTCGTGGGGTGCCGAATCAATACAAATTGGCTGACCAAGTTGCAGGAGGATTTGAGTCTTTCATATGCTGGTGGTGTACTTCTTCTTCTTCTTTTCCTTTCGGCTTGTCCCGTTAGGGGTCGCCACAGCGCGTCATCCTTTTCCATGAGAGCCTATCTCCTGCATCCTCCTCTCGAACACCAACTGCCATCATGTCTTCCCTCACGACATCCATCAACCTTCTCTTTGGTCTTCCTCTAGCTCTCTTGCCTGGCAGCTCCATCCTCATCATCCTTCTACCAATATACTCACTCTCTCTCCTCTGGACGTGTCCAAACCATTGAAGTCTGCTCTCTCTAACTTTGTCTCCAAAACATCGAACCTTGGCTGTCCCTCTGATGAGCTCATTTCTAATTTTATCCAACCTGGTCACTCCGAGAGCGAACCTCAACATCTTCATTTCCGCCACCTCCAGCTCTGCTTCCTGTTTTCTCTTCAGTGCCACTGTCTCTAATCCATACATCATGGCTGGCCTCACCACTGTTTTATAAACTTTGCCCTTCATCCTAGCAGAGACTCTTCTGTCACATAACGCACCTGACACCTTCCTCCACCCGTTCCAACCTGCTTGGACCCGTTTCTTCACTTCCTGACCACACTCACCATTGCTCTGGACGGTTGACCCCAAGTATTTAAAGTCCTCTACCCTTGCCATCTCTTCTCCCTGTAGCCTCATTCTTCCCCCACCACCCCTCTCATTCATGCACATATATTCTGTTTTACTTCGGCTAATCTTCATTCCTCTTCTTTCCAGTGCATGCCTCCATCTTTCTAACTGTTCCTCCAGCTGCTCCCTGCTTTCACTGCAGATAACAATGTCATCTGCAAACATCATGGTCCACGGGGATTCCAGTCTAACCTCATCTGTTAGCCTATCCATCACCACTAAAAAAGGAAGGGGCTCAGGGCTGATCCCTGATGCAGTCCCACGTCCACCTTAAATTCTTCTGTCACACCTACAGCACACCTCACCGCTGTTCTGCTGCCCTCATACATGTCCTGTATTATTCTAACATACTTCTCTGCCACTCCAGACTTCCGCATGCAGTACCACAGTTCCTCTCTGGGTACTCTTACATAGGCTTTCTCTAGATCTACAAAGACACAATGTAGCTCCTTCTGACCTGCTCTGTACTTTTCCATCAACATCCTCTTTCTTGGCATGAAACCATAAACCTGAGTCTAGCCTCCACTACTGTTTTCCATAACTTCATTGTGTGGCTCATCAACTTTATTCCTCTATAGTTGCCACAGCTCTGCACATCACCTTTGTTCTTAAAAATGGGCACCAGTACACTTTTCTTCCATTCCTCAGGCATCTTCTCACGCACTAGAATTCTATTGAACAAGCTGGTCAAAAACTCCACAGTCACCTCTCCTAGATGCTTCCATACCTCCACAGGAATGTCGTCAGTACCAACTGCCTTTCCATTTTTCATTCTCTTTAATGCCTTTCTAACTTCCCCCTTACTAATCATTGCCTCTTCCTGGTCCACCACAGTTGCCTCTTCTACTCTCCCTTCTCTCTGATTTTCCTCATTCATCAACTCCTCGAAGTATTATTTCCATCTAGCTAGCACACTGCTGGCATATATCAACATATTTCCATCTCTATCCTTAATCACCCTAACCTGCTGCACATACTTCCCATCTCTATCCCTCTGTCTGGCCAGCCTGTATAGATCCTTTTCTCCTTCTTTAGTGTCCAACCTGCCATACATGTCATCATATGCCTCTTGTGTGGCCTTTGCCACCTCTACCTTTGCCCTGTGTCGCATCTCAATGTATTCCTTTCGCCTCTCCTCGGTCCTCTCTGTGTCCCACTTCTTCTTAGCTAACCTTTTTCCTTGTATGATTTCCTGTACTGTGAGGTTCCACCACCAAGTCTCCTTCTCTCCTTTCCTGCCAGAAGATACACCAAGTACTCTCCTGTCTGCCTCTCTGATCACCTTGGCTTCAGTGGTCCAGTCTTCTGGAAGCGCTTCCTGTCCACCGAGAGCCTGTCTCACCTCTTCCTGAAAAGCTGCACAACACTCGTCCTGTCTCAGCTTCCACCACATGGTTCTCTTCTCTGCCTTTGTCTTCCTAATCTTCCTCCCCACCACCAGAGTCATCTTACACACCACCATCCTATGCTGTCTAGCCACACTCTCCCCTACCACTACCTTACAGTTGGTAACCTCCTTCAGATTACATCGTCTGCACAAGATGTAATCCACCTGTGTGCTTCTACCTCCGCTCTTGTAGGTCACCCTATGTTCGTCCCTCTTCTGGAAAAAGGTGTTCACTACAGCCATTTGCATCCTTGTTGCAAAGTCTACCACCATCTGTCCCTCCAAGTTCCTTTCCTGGATGCCGTACTTACCCATCACTTCTTCATCACCCCTATTACCTTCACCAACATGTCCATTACAATCTGCACCAATTACGACTCTCTCTCTGTCTGGGATGCTCAGAACTACATCATCTAGCTCCTTCCAGAATTTCTCTTTCACCTCTAGGTCACATCCTACCTGTGGGGCATAGCCACTAATCACATTACACATAACACCCTCAATTTCAAATTTCAGCCTCATCACTCGATCTGATACTCTTTTCACCTCCGAGACATTCTTAGCCAACTCTTCTTTTAAAAAAACCCCGACTCCATTTCTCTTCCCATCTAGACCATGGTAAAATAATTTAAACCCTGCCCCTAAACTTCTAGCCTTACTGCCTTTCCACCTGGTCTCCTGGACACACAATATATCAACCTTTTTCCTAATCATCATGTCAACCAACTCCCGAGATTTTCCTGTCATAGTCCCAACATTCAAAGTCCCCACATTCAGTTCTAAGCTCTGTGCTTTCCTCTTCTCTTTCTGCCGAAGAACCCGTTTTCCACCTCTTCTTCTTCTTTGACTTCGACCCACAGTAGCTGAATTTCCAACGGCACCCTGCAGGATGACGGCGCCGGTGGCGGACGTTGTTAACCCGGGCCACGACCGATCCGGTATGGAATTCTTTGGATGAACGCTCATATTTGTTTGGTTTTCAGCCGGATGCCCTTCTTGACGCAACCCTCTGCATTTATCCGGGCATCGGACTGGCCTACAGTTTGGACTGGCTTGTGCCCCCCCTAGTGCTGCATTGCTGTGTGTACATTAATGTGGGAAAAAAACGAACTTCAATGATTTTAGCAAATGGCTGCAATATAACAAAGAGTGAAAAATTTAAGGGGGTTTGAATACTTTCTGTACCCACTGTATAAACGGTCCAGAGAATTGATGGATGGATGGATAGATAAATAAAATTCTTATTAATTTTTTTATCATAGCTTGTGGTCTTCCTTCTATCACACAAAATAATGCCTATAAAATGTTTTTCTCAGTAGTAATTAACTTAAATGATGTCCCCGAGGCACATTTTCAGTTTCAAAGAGAGAGTATTTGCAATTTTTTTTTATCAGTTTATTTTTGAAAGGGGACAATGCAATTTCATAAAACACATGAAGTACACATGGTTAAAAAAGCCAGAATTAGCCAGAAGGCTAGTTTTCATCTGTAGTCCCCTGGCCATGATGTAAAAAAGCAGTAAAATACATCTACAAGACAATATAATACAGGATACATAATCAAACTATACTATTAAGAGAGAATAAAACCATAATTTTTTTGATCATAACAAAAAGACAACATAACATACTTGTCTTTTAGTGTTGGCAGCTATAGGTGTTAACTAGCCACATTTTCAGTTTTTTTGTGAAGGCCTTGTATGTTGTAAGCAGTTTAACCTCCTCAGGGACTGAGTTCCACTCACCAGCGCTCCTCACTGACCAGGCTGACTTACTGAAAGTGCTCCTGCGCAGAGGAATGAGACAGTCACCTCTGACAGAGCCTCGAGTGACACGCTCAGAGCTGTTTCTTTGGCTGATGAACTCAGCCAGAGGAGCTGGGGCCAAATCATGCAGTACTTTATAAATCAAATTTAAATCTGCAAATATGTGAAGACTGTCCCAGTTTAAAAGACTGTATTTTTTTAAAATTGCACAGTGATGATAGTGCCTTGGTTTTTTTATCCATCACTTTAATTACTTGTTTGTACAAAACTTCCAATGTTTTTTTTTGCATTCTGACCAGCCTGGGACCAACTGGTTATGCAATAGTTAAAGTGACTAAGAATCATTGAATGCAGGTAAATTTTTGCAGCTTCAGTTGACATTTCATTCCGAATTGCACGAAAATTTGCGAGGTTTAATTTGATATTTTTACACAATTTGTCAATATGGGCTTTAAAGGAAAGCTGTGAATCTATTATTAACCCAAGATATTTGTATTGGCTGACAATTTGTATTTTTTTTCCATTAACAAGTATGTCGGGGTCAGGTGATACTCTATTTGTTTTAGTGAAATACATGCCTACAGTTTTAGAAACGTTTAGCTGTCGACAGCACTCCTGCAACCAAGTTGTGACACAGGACATTGTATTAGTGAGTTTAGCAGCAACAGTATCTTTGGAGCGACCATGAACAAAGAAAACTGTCGTCTGCATACATTACGCACTCTGCTTCAGAGCAAACAGTGGGCAAATCGTTGATAAAAAGACTAAATAAAAGGGGGACCAATATCGATCCCTGAGGGACTCCAGATGTTAGCCTAAGAGACTCTGATCTGCAGTTGTTAACTGATACAGATTGTGTTCGGTCATGTAGATATGATTCAATCCAGCTCACAGCTTGCGAGAGAAGTTAAATTTTGAGAGCTTGGTAAGAAGAACAGAGTGATTTACTGTATCAAAAGCTTTCCTGAGGTCCAAGAACACCGCCCCTACAACTCCACCCTTGTCGAGAGAAGATTTTATTTTCTCAATTCAAATATAAATAAATAGAAATGCAGCTGATGGTGTGTTAGATAAATTGTAGAAGTTATCATTTATTTGCTTAGCTTGCATTAGTATAATGGACAATTTTAGATGTCTCGCCTTCAAAAAGAAGACTCAATTTAATTGAAGCAACTCCAAATATAAATACTCAATGGAAAAAGTGTTTTTTTAAATTTATTTTTTCAATAATATATTGTGTGACAATGGTGAAACCACACGTATAATTGTTGGGGTGTAATGGTACACCAGAAATGACAGTTTGGTGCGGATCTTGGTTTTAAGTTAATGGTTCGGTTCACACTGGGTACAGTAAGGGAACAAATGGCAAAACAAATGACTGTACTTGTCTTTTCTGTAATCAGGGACAGATTTAATGACATTAACAATGAAACGTCAACATCAGAAATCTTTTCTTTTTGAGGGATAGTGCAATAGTAGTTTGGGGGATTGTAGTTTGTCTTCATTTTAGGAAAAGAACAAAGCAGACAAGTTCAACAGTAAGTTTAACAGTGTGAATTATTACGCTATAAAAACAGTAATCATAGTATATTGGGGCTCTGTAAATGCTACTGGAAGTTGTTTGCGCTGTGTTATTAAAAAAGAAGATATGACTAGACATGATGTTTGCTAGGCAGAAACTGAGCTGCACTGTGTTTGTTTAAGGACGAGTAGGCAGGTGACACGAGTGCAACGCAGTTAATCTTCTTGTCCCTTACCTAATACTGTACATTCTGCGTGGAAACTTAATATTCAATATTTAGCTAGGTTTGAATAATAGGCAGGCAAATTTTGCGGCAAGATTTCCCAAGCCTGCAGTTTGACAAATGTGATCTACGGGAAGTGAAAAGTGAATTGGAAATATGCATGAGCTACTGTTTGTGCAGAAGCCTTACTATATACTAGATCATCTTGTATCACATCTCCCTTGGACCGATGTGCCTCCAACAAAAAAGGGATGTAACTATTGGATGCTGCCATCCAATACTGGGGATTTGTCTCAGACAACACACACAATAGGGAGTCGAGTCACTGACGGTGGAAACAAAGACGTCTTAGGAGAACGAAGAGGGTGGGAGGGAGGGGGGGGAGATAGTTTCCATGAATCCACATTCTGAATGTGACATCACGGAACTCATAGGAGTAAAGTGAGGTAGGAGTAAACTTTTAGTTTGCCTTTTTTGTAAGTTTTATTTTAACCTGTATACCCTACCCTAGTACGATATATTTCCACCCCTTTAGGCTAAATTATGAAGAAAGAAAACTACATTAAAAAAACTCACAAACTTGTTATTTAGAAGGTTTTTTGGTGAACTGATAGCTCGCTAAAATTTGCTGATTCACAAAGAAATGGTTACCATAATTGAAATGAAAAAATTGCACCCCACCAAGTTAGGTTCCATGTAGTTATTTAGCTACACACAAAAAAAA
>NC_084503.1:32144177-32266677 GCF_024500385.1 Phyllopteryx taeniolatus
TAAAATGTTTAGATTTGAAGACCTGATGCGGCAATGTGTGAGTCAGAAAGCGCATCCATGTGAGAGTATGATATCAACATTGTGAATCAATAAAGAGTGTGTGTGTGGGGGGGCGGGGGGGGGGGGGGGGGGGGGGATGTTTGTCCTGTTTGGGTACTTCGTTTGGCCCACGTCTCCTCCTGAAAGCTGAGAGTGTGTCTGTGTGTGGTCTGAGAGTCGCCATGGAAGACAAGAATGGATCAGAATGGGGGTTTCCCAGGGTATTTAAAAGGAGAAATTACTTTCAGCCCATTGGAGATCAAATTGGCTAGACTTGTATCAGACTTACTGCTAACCATCTCAAAATGATCACAATGACGATCAAAATGTGGCTGCAGCCAATGGAGGTGTGGTTGAAGTTACCAAATACAGTAAATCCCCGCGGCAGGGCTCGGCCCCTAACCCCTGCAGTAATTATAGCCTTAGACCCTAAAAGTTGACAATTGCCTATACAGTATATGAATAGTTCAAACATAGATATACAAACTATGATATTAAATCAGTTTAATACCTTTCAAAACTCATCTTACACCAGCACCCTTAAAATAAATAGCTTACAGATGATTTGATTTGGAAAAAAATGTACTTGAAGTGGGAATGTAAATGCACTCACTGGACTAACCACATAGGCTAAATTTAGCTCCTCCGACATACAAAGATTTTAGTCTGTCTGTTAAGATGTATCACAATACTTCCTTGACATGAATTACTACTTTCCTTCACCAGGTCTTTGGCTTTAAGTGAGTTTTTTTTTTATTTTTTTTTTTTAGCAAAAAGCTAAGCATAGGTTCCACAGGAAAAAAACACGAATAGGTGAATTTGTAAACAGCAAACCGCGCCTAGATGGGGCTCATTAATATATGTATTTGAAAACATTTAAGATTCATACTGATATGATTTTATACATTTCCAAAATAAATACTGAAAGGGAAAATGCAAGGAATTTTTCACCGAAAGTCATTTTATGCTTGCAAAAAATGAAGCTAATTGCTCCTAGCATCGCTAAACACCCACACTACCATGGCTAAAAATCAGCATACTACAGTTTCTCGCTCAAGCTGTAAATATTGTATTTCCACATTTTAAGCATTATGGTATCTAAATTTTGACCTAACTGGGAAAATGTAATGTTAACTACCATATTAACTTGTTAATGTGCTAGCTTAGGTTAGCTTATTTTGCGTATGCAGCAGGGCACAAATGTAGTAAGCTATGCTGTTGAAATATCGAATATGCTTTCTGGTGGTGTTGTAAAATCTGTTTGAAGTCAAACTAATTGGAATATTTGCAGTAAAACCATTGACGCACTACATACGTAATAAGTTTGCTTTGCCTCATTTCAGAAGCAAATGTATTATCGCTAACTAACTCAAAACTAGGAGTCACTGCTAAACAACCATTATGACTGTATAACATGCTCAAGTCAAATCTCAGTTTTCCTAAAATAAAACAGCATAATTTGTTTTTAAACAATAACACAATGGTGACATTTAATACACTGCAAAGCACTGCTTTAGCCCTCCACTGTTTTACTGTGGCCAATTACAACCTGTAAACGATAGCATCTTTTAATGTGTATAGTAAATGGAGTCTTACAGCGAAACATTTATAAGCAAACACCCCAGCTGCTCCACTGGAGGGTTTCTTAACACAGAGATATTTTAGACTGAGTTGGGTGAGAGATGAGGGTTGAGCAAGTGAGAGTAGGAGGGGTGACGGGGTGTACTGTCTCCCACAGGAGACGGTGACGCCTAAACAAATTTGATAAGCTAACCTTGTTACCCTAAGTCTCATGGCGCTAGCCTCCATACTAATCCCCCCAGTTTACCCTCTGTATGAGGGCAGCTTGTGCATAATAGACACGCCGATGTATGCACAGAGAACGCCACAACCACACACACATGGAGCATAAATGAATGAGTGGTTGTGAATGGATGGCAGTGTGCACTTAACACAGGGGTGCAGTCGGTCTTCGGCCTGAGTAGTCACGGATGACGAATTGACAGCAGCTTGTAGCAGCAACTGACAGGTTCTGAAAGGCAGCAGAGTAACATGGCGAGGGTACAACAGCGAAAAGAAGATGGTCGCAGGGAGGGATGAAGAAAAGGAGAGAGAGAGAGGAAAACGCAGACTCCGTTGGGAAGGTGATGAAACATGCGACTCAGGTTTCCTGTCTCTGATGTAAGACCAACCTGGATCGATGACTCCGCTGGGGCCTGTCCAGCACGCTCCAGCCCGCCCGCTCTCTGATACTCTCGCCATCCCTTTGTCTTTCTCCTTATCTCTCTTTCTTCTCCTCTAACTGATGTGATCCGTCACTCTCTCCCTTTGCTCTGCCCATCCGTCTCACACTCCTCCTTGAATTCTGTCTTGATCGATCGATAGATAGATAGATAGATAGATAGATAGATAGATAGATAGATAGATAGATAGATAGATAGATAGATAGATAGATAGATAGATAGATAGATAGATAGATAGATAGATAGATAGATAGATAGATAGATAGATAGATAGATAGATAGATATTTGGGGCAAATAGAAGGCTGGACAGGTATATAGATTGGTAGGTAAGTGGGGCAGATATTTAGAACGGCAGGTTGGTGCATGGTCCGTGGTTTCACAGGTAGGTAGGACTGACAGACAGGTAGGTGGTTGGGTAGGACCAAAGAGAGATAGGTTAGAGAGAAAGAGGCAGACAAACTGCTTGTTTGGTCTGATGGACAGACAGGTAGTTAGATAGGTAGGGACTGATAGACTGTCAAAAAGATTGGATAGGTTGGTCCATTGGATGCATGGGAAAGCAACCAGTATACAGACAGGTGGGTAGATAAGTAGAGTGGACAGTTGTATAAAAAGATGGACAGGCTAGTAGAACCGATTAACTGCTGAGTTTATAGACTGAGAAGTAAGGACAAAGGAAGTTTCTTGGTTGTTTTGAAAGACTGATGAAAAGACAGACCAATGGATAGGTAGGATCAGTAGCCAGATCAGAGGGAGGGACAGATACTGTATGCAGACAGATAAGAATGTAGCTTGGTCTGTCAGAAAGATAGACAATAGACACATGGGTAGTTGGGACTGACATACGTGAAGCTTGGTATGCAGGTAAAACTCAAAGACAGTGGAATCAAAGGAAGGTACGGATGTGGCACAGGTGTGAAGACAAATAGTCACTTGGTCAAATGATCAGAACAACAAAACAAGTTAGTAGGTATGCAGGAAGGATCCACGGACAGACAGACAACTTCCAAGGGATTTGGAGGGCAGGGAAGACTGACAGAATGGTAGCTATGAACAAAAGATAGACAGAGAGACAGACAAACACACAGGCAGTTAAGCAGAAGAGAAAAATGGATGAAAAGAGACCCCAGAATAGAGAGACAGCGAGGTAAGTAAGACTGACAGACAGGTAGGTGGGACGTATACAGACATGTGGGGAGGTCGCTTGTTCCGATGGACAGATGGATAAAAAGACCATGGAATAGGTATGGCCAACAAAAAGGTAAGTAAGTGGGTAGGTAGGACGCACAGAAAGGGAGGGAAGTAGATTGAATGAATAGAAAAACAGATGCTTAGCTATGATCAGTACATCCACTTTTAGTTAGGTAGGACCTGTGGACAGACAGGTAAACTGGTAGGGAGTGATGGAAAGGCAGACAGAGGGGTAGGTACTGTTAGTAGTCAGGTTGGTAAGATTTACAGACAGACTGACCGTTCTTGCCTTCTGTTTGTTTTCAGGAGAAGACTCTTGAGGGTTAAAAAAAAAAACAGACAACACTTGGGCTGTGTATGACTGGTTGCCATTTGTATTGAGACAAATGGCTTTTTAATAGCCTTCAGGGATTGATGATAATCTAAGGAGCCTGCTGTGCCTCTTTGCGATCAGTGTGGGCTTGGACACCCAATCTGGTGTCCAGGCCCACCACTGGTCTTCAGTCAAGTACCTTCTCTTTCATAAGTACCACCCAAGCACAGTACTCTTAAAGGGGGAGCAAAAATAGGTGGAAGAAATGTTTACTCCAAACAGATTGAGGTACGATAGCATGAGGAATCAAGACCCCTACAGAATTTACAAGATATCTGATGCAAGATACTCGAGGTAAGAGACCAAATTACAAATGATCCATACAGGTTCCATGGGTGGTCACAATTTTGAATCAATTTTCATCAAGCTTTGAGAAACTACCGCTCTGTGTCACATCATTAAACACAAACATTCATGCACTCAAAAGTCATGGTGCTGGAGGAAGCCCGCCTCTCTTCATTAGTTCTCGTCGTAGCCTGTTGGGAGACACCAGACCAGAGGAATATTGCTGTCTGAGGGGGGTCGAAAAATTTGGGTTTGTCACCACATCAACGCCAGTCTTTCCTGTCAACGCGAGGATAAGCATTTCAAAACCAAACCTGACACTGCTCAGACAGCAAGCCTTCAAAACACCTTTGGAACTTTCAATAACTACATAAGTACATAGAAATGTTACTATATGTGTTAAAAGTCTTTTTTTTTCTTTTCGAAATCACAACTTGGAACATTTTGCTTTAGCTACTGCTCCATGCAGTTTATCAAATCTGAGGTCAGTGAAGCGTTCCATGCTAATGATGTGATTCAATGGTAAATTTGTGGTTTTGTAAGCTAATATAATACCAGGAAGGTGCATTGTGGCCAACAAGAAAAGTTTCTTAGTTCAGCGTCTACAACAATAATACAATAAAATGTCTCTGCTTATGCTTAATTATGCTTAATTATGTGAATTATGCTTAATTATGTGAATTATGCTTAATTATGTGAATTATTTATATTTTTTACTCATAATTTAGGTGTAGTCTCTCATAATGTGTCCTTTCAGGAGGGCTCCATTTTTAAATGCTGCACCATTAAATAAATGACACAATGTTTTGTTTTTTTTGATACCAGAATGGTTTCCTCGTAATTCTTCAGTCCCAATTTCCATATATGGCCCATAGAAGTCTGAAGCTCGTCTTAAACCTGCAACCTTCAAGTCCCCAACCAAGGCGTGCAGTCCCTACTGACTGAGCCACTTCCACACTCCTAAACCACTCTGATGTAGCTCTAAGGTTTCCCCCAGCAGCAGTGATGATACGAGCCTTGGCGGGCTGCAGCATGATGAGACGGCCTATCTCTTACCCTCGTTGTGCATGGAGGGCCTGATCCAAAGCATTGTGACAGGTAACATAACCATAACTGACACGTCAGTGCTGATAGCCCCGTGAGGGAGCAGTCAGAGCCCAACTGGAGGAAAGACCCACTCCCTTGAGTTTGTGGTCTAGCTTCATTTCCTCACACACACACACACACACACACACACATGCACACACACACACATGCACACACACACACACACACAGATGCATGCACACTCGCGCGCATGCACGCACGAACACACACAAACACAATATGGTGTGTGTCTAGCCTGCAATGGCATAAATATTTCACCTAAAAAAACAAAAAAAAGATGTCAAGAAAGCTTGAATAAAACTCTGGGAAATAATTCATACCATCTGCTATCAAACATATGCTAGGTTCCAGAGTACTGGCTGGTGTAGCATCATAGGAAGACATCATTGAAGCACTGGAATAGAGGGTTATATTGTTATATTTAGTGTATGTGTGCTGTTCAACACGCTAAAGGAGGGGTGTGCAAACAATAACAGGGAGGCCATTTGCGGCCCAATTGACACTGGTGAGAACGTAGATTGGCTCAGCTCCTTCTTCACCACGACAGACCGTTTCAGAGACCACATGACTGCAGACGCTGCGCCGAGCAGCCTGTCGAACTCCCATTCCATTCTTCCTTCAAGACTCCAAGATACTTGAACTCCTCCACTTGGGGCAGGATCTCATCCCGACCTGGAGAGGGCACTTCACACTTTTTCAACTGAGTACCTTGGTCTCAGATTTGATGGTGCTGATTCTCATCCCAACCGTTTCAGACTCAGTTGCGACACACTCCAATGAGAGTTTATACCCAAGGATAAATGAATGAACCTAACATGCATGTTTTTGGAATGTGGGAGGAAGCCAGAGTACCAAGACAAAACCCACACAAGCATAGGTAGAAAATGGAAACATCACATAGGAAAGTCGGAGCCCGGATTCGACACGCAACCTCAGAACTGTGAGGTGGATGTGCTAACCACTAGGCAACCGTGCCACCCTACAAATACAAATAATATATTTTAATAATATAAATTTTGATCTTATCCATACACTAATGGATTGTTTTTAGCGAGTTTACTGTAAATATATTAAAGGGTGAAGAATGTCAAAATGGTCCTTACTTTCTTCAATTTTTTTCTTGGAAGAAAAAATTTGGACAGACCTGCTCGAAATTCAAGTAAATCTTCCAATGCCAAAGTGTGCAAAGGAACGAAACAGACAAAAAGACGAGTGTGTGGACTTTTCACCTTCGGCAACAGGCTGGTTGGCAATCACTTGACAGACTCGTGGTTCAAACGTCCTCAGAGGGACGGTTTCATAAATTCAAGAGAGAAAGCAGCAAAGGGAGGGGCGACGAGGCTGACGGCCGTAGGGGAGTGGGATAGCGGCGGTGAAGCAGAGGCCATCCAGAAGTTTGAGTGGCGGATAATTGGCGGGAGAGGCTCACACAGTGCTCATTCAATAGCGAGCTGGCTCTGGTGGACCTTGAGCTTGCCACCACTGGGAGCTATGTAGACCTTTTTCTTAGGGCACCAACAACATTAATTTTTATGAGCCCAATAATAATCCGAGAGTTAAATTTCACAATCATAACGTTCAGGTGGAACACTTTTTCTGAAACGTCAACGAAGGATGTTAAAGGGAAGTTTGCAATTTGTTAAAAGTATAAACAGTATCAAACCGACAGCAGTACATTAGTAAAATGATCAGTGGAAAAAAATAATCTGTCTGTGTCCCCAGTTTGTAACTGTAATTTGAGTTTTAAGAAACCATCGCGCCTGTGGAAAAACAGCCTATCAGATACAAAAGGTGTGACCAATGAGGTGTCAATCATTTGATGTGCACTCGCAGGCACACCCCCACACACTCACCCTGACTCTTTTTCTTGGGTTTCAGGTGCTTTGCTGAAACTAACCCAAAGTAGCCACCTCTGGTCAGCAACACAAATTTAAAAAAAGGAATTGACCAGATACCGAGACAAAACAAGGGTGAACTTAAAGGTTGATTTTCAGAGGGGCGACAGGTGGCAGAGAGGATTCAAAAGTGACACAGAATTAGCAACATTAAACCTAAGTTTATCATGTCTTTTTGAGTTTTAATTGTTGTACACTCCAAAGAATAATACAACCCCAATTCCAAAGAAGTTGGGACGTTGTGTTAAACATAAAATAAAAACAGACTACAATGATTTGCGAATCATGTTCAACCTATATTTAATTGAACACACTACAAAGACAAGATATTTAATGTTCAAACTGATTAACTTTATTGTTTTAAGCAAATAATCATTATCTTAGAATTTTATGGCTGCAACACGTTACAAAAAAGCTGGGACAGGTGGCAAAAGAGACTGAGAAAGATGAGGAATGCTCATCAAACACCTGTTTGGAACATCCCACAGGTGGACAGGCTAATTGGGAACAGGTGGGTGCCATGATTGGGTATAAAAGGAGCTTCCCTGAATTGCTCAGTCATTCACAAGCAAATATGGGGCGAGGTTCACCTCTTTGTGAACAAGTGCATGAGAAAATAGTCGAACAGTTTAAGGACAATGTTCCTTAACGTACAGTTGCAAGGAATTTGGGGATTTCATCATCTACGGTCCATAATATCATCAAACGGTTCAGAGAATCTGGAGAAATCACTGCATGTAACCGGCAAGGCCGAAAAACAACATTGAATTCCTGTGACCTTCGATCCCTCAGGCGGCACTGCATTAAAAAAACAACATCAATGTGTAAAGGATATCACCACATGGGCTCAGGAACACTTCAGAAAACCAATGTCAGTAAATACAGTTCGGTCCTACATCCGTAAGTGCAACTTAAAACTCTACTATGGAAAGCAAAAGCCATTTATCAACAACACCCAGAAACGCCACCGGCTTCTCTGGGCCCGATCTCATCTAAGATGGACTGATCCAAAGTGGAAAAGTGTTCTTTAGTCCGCATTTCAGATTGTTTTTGGAAATTGTAGACGTCGTGTCCTACGGGCCAAAGAGGAAAAGAACCATTCGGACTCTTATGGACGCAAAGTTCAAAAGCCAGCATCTGTGATGGTATGGGTATGTTAGTGCCAATGGCATGGTTAACTTACACATCTGTGAAGGCACCATTAATGCTGAAAGGTACATACAGATTTTGGAGAAACATATGCTGCCATCCAAACAACGTCTTTTTCATGGACGCCCCTGCTTATTTCAGCAAGACAATGCCAAACCACATTCTGCACATGTTACAACAGCGTGGCTTCGTAGTAAAAGAGTGCGAGTACTAGACTGGACCGCCTGCAGTCCAGACCTGTCTCCCATTGAAAATGTGTGGCGCATTATCCATCCATCCATCCATCCATCCCTTTTCTACCGCTTATCCGAGGTCGGGTCGCGGGGGCAGTAGCTTTAGCAGGGAGACCCAGACTTCCCTCTCCCCAGCCACTTCATCCAGCTCTTCCCGAGGCATTCCCAGGCCAGCCGAAGGATGTAGTCTCTCCAGCGTGTCCTGGGTCGTACCCGGGGTCTCCTCCCGGTGGGACGTGCCCGGAACACCTCACCAGCGAGGCGTCCGGGAGGCAGCCGAATCAGATGGCTGAGCCACCTCATCTGGCTCCTCTCGATGTGGAGGAGCAGCGGCTCTACTCTGAGATCCTCCCGGATGACCGAGCTTTTCACGCTATCTCTCAGGGAGAGCCCGGACACCCTGTGGAGGAAACTTATTTCGGCCGCTTATCCGGGATCTTGTTCTTTCAGTCACGACCCACAGCTCGTGACCATAGGTGAGGGTGGGAACATAGATTGACCGGTCAATCGAGCGCTTCGCCTTTCGGTTTAGCTCCTTCTTTACCACAACGGATCGATACAAAGTCTGCATCACTGCAGACGCTGCACCGATCCGCCAGTCGATCTCCCGTTCCATTCTTCGCTCAATCGTGAAGAAGACCCTAAGATACTTGAACTACTCCACTTGGGATCTCATCCCCGACCTGGAGAGCGCACGCCACCCTTTTCCGACTGAGGACCATGGTCTCAGATTTGGAGGTGCTGATTCTCATCCCAGCCGCTTCACACTCAGCTGCAAACTGCTCCAGTGAGAGTTGGAGGTCATGGCTTGATGAAGCCAACAGAACCACATCATCTGCAAAAAGGAGAGATGTAATTCTGAGGCCACCAAATCAGACCCCCTCTACGCCTCGGCTGCACCGAGAAATTCTGTCCATAAAAGTTATAAACAGAATCAGTGACAAAGGGCAGCCTTGGCGGAGTCCAACCCTCACCGGGAACGAGTCCGACTTACTGCCGGATATGCGGACCAAACTCTGACTCTGGTCGTACAGGGACCGAACAGCCCGTATTTGGGGGTTCGCTACCACATACTCCCGAAGCACCCCCCACAGGAACCCCGAGGGACACGGTCGAACACCTTCTCCAAGTCCACAAAACACATGTAGACTGGTTGGGCGAACTCCCATGCACCCTCGAGGACCATGCCAAGGGTGTAAAGCTGGTCCACTGTTCCACGGCCAGGAGGAAAACCACATTGCTCCTCCTGAATCTGAGATTCAACTTCCCGACGGACCCTCCTCTCCAGCACCCCTGAATAGACCTTACCAGGGAGGCTGAGGAGTGTGATCACCCTATAGTTGGAACAGACCCTCAGGTCCCCCTTCTTAAAAAGGGGGACCACCACCCCATTCTCCCAATCCAGAGGCACTGTCCCCGATGTCTATGCGATGTTGCAGAGGCGTGTCAACCAGGACAGCCCTACAACATCCAGAGCCCTGAGGAATTCCGGGCGGATCTCATCCACCCCCAGGGCCTTGCGAGGAGGAGGTTTATAACCACCTCGGTGACCTCAACCCCAGAGATAGGAGAGCCTGCCTCAGAGAACCCAGACTCTGCTCCCTCATGGGAAGGCGTGTCGGTGGAATTGAGGAGGTCTTCGAAGTATGCTCCCCACCGGCTCACAACGTCCCAAGTCGAGGTCAGCAGCGCCCCATCCCCACTATACGCAGTGTTGATGGTGCACTGCTTCCTCCTCCTGAGACACCGGATGGTGGACCAGAATTTTCTCGAAGCCGTCCGTAAGTCTTTCTCCATGGCCTCACCGAACTCCTCCCATGCCCGAGTTTTTGCTTCAGCGACCACCAAAGCTGCATTCCGCTTGGCCAGCCGGTACCCATCAGCTGCCTCATGAGTCCCACAGGCCAAAAAGGCCCGATAGGGCTCCTTCTTCAGCTTGACAGCATCCCTTACCATTGGTGTCCACCAACTGATTCGAGGATTGCTGCCATGACAGGCACCAACCACCTTACGGCAACAGCTCCGATCGGCCGCCACAGCAATGGAGGTCCCCCGCGTCCCCCGGAACATGAGCAAAGTTCTGTCGGAGGTGGGAATTGAAACTCCTTCTGACAGGGGATTCCGCCAGACGTTCCCAGCAGACTCTCACAATACGTTTGGGCCTGCCACGTCGGACCGGCATCTTCCCCCACCATCGGAGCCAACTCACCACCAGGTGGTGATTAGTTGATAGCTCCGCCCCTCTCTTCACCCGAGTGTCCAAGACATGCGGCCGCAAGTCCGATGACACAACCACAAAGTCGATCATCGAACTGCGACCTAGGGTGTCCTGGTGCCCTGTGCACATGTGGACACCCTTATACTTTAACATGGTGTTCGTTATGGACAAACCGTGATGAGCACAGAAGTCCAATAACAGGACACCGCTCGGGTTCTGATCGGGGGTGCCGTTCTTCCCAATCACGCCCTTCCAGGTCTCACTGTCATTGCCCACGGGAGAATTGAAGTCCCCCAGCATAACGATGGAGTCTCCAGCGGGAGCGCTCTCCCGAAGGCGGAGGAAAGCTACCCTCTCGTCCACCGGGGTGAACCCCAACGTACAGGCGCCGAGCCGGAGGGCAATAACTATACCCACACCTGGGCAACTCCAGAGTAGAAGAGTGTCCAACCCCTCTCGAGAGGACTGTTACCAGAGCTCAAGCTGTGTGTGGAGGCGAGGCCGACTATATCTAGTCGGAACTTCTGGACCTCACACACCAGCTCGGGCTCCTTCCCTGCCAGAGAGGTGACATTTCACGTCCCTAGAGCCAGCTTCTGTAGCCGGGGATCGGATCGCCAAGGTGCCGTCGGCCACCGCCCAGCTCGCACTGCACCCGACCCCTATGGCCCCTCCTACAGGTGGTGAGCCCATGGGAAGGGGGACCCACGTTAGCCCCATGGGTGCAGGCCCGGCTACCAGGCGCCCTCCTTCGAGCCCCACCTCCAGGCCTGGCTCCAGAGGGGGGCCCCAGTGACACGCGTCTGGGCAAGGGAAACATGAGTCCATTTTGTGCCGTCATCATAAGGGGTCTTTGAGCCGTGCTTTGTCTGTTCCCTCACCTAGGACCTGTTTGCGATGGGTGAACCTACCAGGGGCGTGAAGCCCCAGACAACTTAGCTCCTAGGATCATTGGGACACACAAACCCTTCCACCACGATAAGGTGACGGCTCAAGGAGGCGGTGTGGCGCATTATGAAGCGTAAAATACGACAATGGAGACCCCGGACTGTTGAACGGCTGAAGCTGTACATCAAGCAAGAATGGGAAAGAATTCCACCTACAAAGCTTCAACAATTATTGTCCTCAGTTCCCAAACGTTTATTGAATGTTGTTAAAAAAGAAAAAGGTGATGTAACACAGTGGTAAACATGAACCTGTCCCACCTTTTTTTGGAACGTGTTGAAGCCATAAAATTCAAATTTCATGATTATTTGCTAAAAACAATAAAGTTTATCAGTTTGAACATTACATATCTTGTCTTTGTAGTGTGTTCAATTAAATATAGGTTGAACATGATTCATAAATCATTGTATTCTCTTTTTATTTATGTTTAACACAACGTCCCAACTTCATTGGAATTTGTGGTTGTACTTCAATAACATTTATGTACCATTTATGTATTGATGTGCTATCAATTACATGTTTTATTGGAACATCCATCCATCCATTTTCTGAGTTGCTTCTCCTCACTAGGATTGCGGGCGTGCTGGAGCCGATCCCAGCTATCATCGGGCGGGAGGCGGGATACACCCTGAACTGGTTGCCAGGCAATCGCAGGGCACATACAAACAAACAACCATTTGCACTCACATTCACACCTACGGACAATTTAGAGTTGTCAATTAACCTACCATGCATGTTTTTGGGATGTGGGAGGAAACCGGAGTGCCCAGAGAAAACCCACACAGGCACGGGGAGAACATGCAAACCCCACACAGGCGGGGCCGGGGATTGAACCGCAGTCCTCAGAACTGTGAGGTGGACGCTCTAACCAGTCGTCCACCGTGCCGCTTTTTTGGAACATATTCTTCCAATTTTGTATTATTATTACCTGTAGGGAAAATGTTCTGCCATCTTGTATTAGTTATCTCTCATGATCTAAAGCAAGGCGGCACGGTGGCCGACTGGTTAGAGCGTCAGCCTCACAGTTCTGAGGACCCGGGTTCAATCCCCAGCCCCGCCTGTGTGGAGTTTGCATGTTCTCCCCGTGCCTGCGTGGGTTTTCTCCGGGCACTCCGGTTTCCTCCCACATCCCAAAAACATGCATTAATTTTAGACTCTAAAATTGCCTGTAGGTGTGACTGTGACTGTGAGTGTGAATGGTTGTTTGTTTGTATGTGCCCTGCGATTGGCTGGCAACCAGTTCAGGGTGTACCCCGCCTCCTGCCCGATGACAGCTGGGATAGGCTCCAGCACGCCCGCGACCCTAGTGAGGAGAAGCGGCTCAGAAAATGGATGGATGGATGGATCTAAAGCAAGAGTCGGTAACCTTAGATGCTCAAAAAGCCATTTGGAGCGTCAGAAAAAAAACAAAAAAACGTCACAAAACCCTTTTGACATCTCAATGAGGATAAGAGTGCATATAATGTATTGTTTTTTTCCCCTTAATGTATGTATAAAAACTATAATGTATTGCATTTATGAAAATCAATGAAGTGATACAGATAACAACATTTTACTTCTCTAAAACAAAAGAAAAAAAATATATATTTCTCTGACAAAAAGATGCTTGGTTAAAATTTACTTTCAGATAAATTAGTCAATGCATGCAGTCAGCTGTCAACTTGAATTAAAAAGGAGTATTTTACTTAACAATGTAAAATATATATTTGCAAAATAATAGCCAATTAAAATATTTATTTTGCCTGATTCATGTGACTCCTGAACATCAGCGTACAATGTCGGCACATCATTGCTCCAGACGTCACCTTCATTTTCACACACGATCGTGAGCTGTCATCTGTGAGAAGTGAGCGATGTTTGTTTTTAGTATAGTTCTTGTACTGTAGACAGAGCGTTAAACATTCTGTTTTCTTCACAAACTTTTCTTCACTTTTTCATCTTTTTCTTTAGCCATAGCTTACCTACCAGAGGTCGAATAGCTCAATAAATCTTGGCAGCAAGTTGGCGTTTGCAACACATATTTTGAGAGACAAAAAAACAAAAACATTATATTTTAATGTTACAAGAGCACCATGAGCTTCAAATTAAGAAATACATTTGAAAAATTAGCAAACTAAAATGAAAAATAAATACATTAAATTATCAGGATTTATTTTGGCGGCATGGTAGCCGACCGGTTAGCACATCTGCCTCACAGTTCTGAGGACCGGGGTTCATATCCCGGCCCCGCCTGTGTGGAGTTTGTATATTCTCCCTGTGCCTGCGTGGGTTTTCTCCGGGTACTCCGGTTTCCTCCCACATCCCCAAAAAAATGCATGCTAGGTTGATTGAAGACTCTAAATTGCTCTTAGGCGTGAACGTGTGCTCGAATGGTTGTTTGTTTATATGTGTCCTGCGACTGGCTGACGACCAGTTCAGGGTGTACCCCGCCTCTCGCCCGAAGATAGCCGGAATAGGCTCCAGCATGCCCACGACTCTTGTGAGGCTAAAACGGTACAAAATGGATGGATGATTTATTTTACAAAGACACAGAGAGCCCCACCAGAAAGACAAAGGAGCAACATGCTGCTCTGGAGCCACAGGATGCACACCCCTGCTCTAAAGGGTTCTTGTTTTGATGGTCATTCACTGGATACTCCATTAGGCACACCTCTCTGCACTTTACTACTAATAACCAGATTTTTATCATCGTATTACCCTCGACTAAATCTTCTCATAACCACACAACAGATGCCTGAAGTAAACAAATCTAGACATTTTCACAATAATTGATTCAGACACACACACACACTGATGTTTAGAGAGGCTCTGGGTTGCAGCTCTGCCAGGCAGAAATATCCAGGTTGCTAATGCGTTCCAGTCAGGAGAGGGAGGCCAGTGGAGCAGATAATCACATCATGTGAGTGAGACCTGCACAGCCTCTGATGCTGATGTTGTTGATAAGACCACTACTATACTTACTTATGACCACACAGTATGTACTGTACCACCATGTACAGCATGGACAAGAGTCTTTGTTCACTATGTGTCAATGTTTTCATGCTCCCTCTGCTGGTATGTGTATTATATGTAAAGTGTGTGCGTAGTCACAAAATGTAAATGATCCCTCGTGTATACAGTATATGCTGGCGTCTTTGTCGGGTTGCAGCTTTATTGGCAAAGGTGTTTTCACCCCCTCCCTTCATATTAAAAACGTCTTTATTGAGCTGAGTAATCATTATACCGAGCTTGAGTGATGACCTAAGCATCACTTACCGAGAGATGGAGGTATATCTGGTGAAAATCAATGGCTATCTGTGATGGTGGATCAGTGACTGCAGGTACTGTCCTTGATTTGCTAAGGTCAAATCCAATTATTTTCAGTGGAAATTCTTGTGGGGTTATTCATTTTGAACGCGGAATTAATTTATAAATATGTTGGGGTTTTTTTTGTTTGTTTTTTGGGGTGGGGGGGCAAAAGTCAACATTTCTGAAAACCTGACTGAACCAGATGGCATAATTCTCATTTTCCATTAACAAATTATCTATCGATTCTATCTAATCTATTATTGTTATTTATCCTGCAGAAAATTCCATACTTCTGCATTGAGAGAAAAGGAACAAAGGTCCGCTTTAAAAAGACTGATCCAAAAGTCTCTGCCATGTATCATCTGAACTTTGTGTGGGAGCATCTATTAACATAATAATGACGAACATTAATTATAATTAGCAATAGTTTTGTACACAATGTGCTGGCAAGTGAATATCGTGTTGCTTGAATGCAATGAGTTATTTGGTTTTCATATTGTAATTTATTTCATGGATTAAATGTAATAGCCATTTATGTAGTAATAAATGTAATAATAAAATATGTTTTATGAATAAAAGTCCTCCGAGTCAGTTAAAAGAAAGTTGATGTGAAAATTTGTTGACTCAAGAGGCTTCTGGTTTACCTGTGTGTGTAGATAGAAGTGTAGGGGTGAAGGAGATGCAGCAACAATAGATAGAACAAACATACATTAAATTGGAACAAACACCTGTTAATCATATTTAAAAGAGTATTTTATCTCTGCACTTTTTATTTAGAGTCTGTAAGTGCTTGCCATTTACGCTCACTCAGGAATCCACTATATCTACGATGCCAAATGTCACGTGACCAAACCCGGAAAACAGGTTAGTTGCCTTCTTGTGTATGCCACCATAAGCAGCATGAACACGGTTGGATGATGTGATGGTTTGAAGCCCAACTTGCAAGAATTTCATTTTATTAATGGCTGGTATTTTCGGACAACAGTTAAATACAGGTGTACCATTTATTTATACAATTATGATATGATATATGTAAACACGAACGAAGCCTAAAACGTCCGCTCTTGTCACGTTTGGTAGCCCTGTGGTGACATCTTGTGTTAAAAAAAATAAAAAAATAAAATACCACGGGTGCTATGTCACGGTCCTCTTTGCCATTCACCCGAGCGAGGAGGAAGTGCTTTTACCCGTTTTGCCGAATGCGGAAGTAGGTTACGCATATGGCGGATTTGCTGACCCCCCCCTCCAACTTGTCAATTTTTTGGTCAACTAGTTGAGTTAGTGAAATTGTGGCTAATTAAGATATAATAATTCTTGTCTACAAGCACAATGGAGGAGTTCACTTTTTGACCTAAAACTACCAGATGACGTCCCCTGATTGTGGTAAGTACTGAAAATACAGTGAAAATACATTTCAATGTGACATAATAATAGTACAGTGGACCCCCACATACTCGCGGTTCGGCACCCGCGGATTCACCTACAGTATTTGCAGATGTATGTATGTGTATATATATATGTGTGTGTGCATATTTTCTCAATGCAATTATAATGGCCGTCAATCATTGGCAGATTTTTGCTATTCGCGGTCCCGAAAATAGCGGGGGTCCACGATACTTTTTATATAGCAAAGTGCCCAATAGGTGATAATTAGCCAGAAATACTGTGTTTAAAAATTCTTGTTGGCAATTTGCTAAAATGTACCTAGACATTTTAGTGCAACATACGCACAGAGAACTGTACTTTCAGTACAGTAGAATAATTAAGCACTAATAATGTGCTTTGGGGGGGCACGGTGGGTGGGTAAGTGGTTGGAGCGTCTGCCTTACAGTTCTGAGGACTAGGGTTCAATCCCCGGTCCCGCCTGTGTGGAGGTTGCATGTTCTCCCCGTGCCTGCGTGGGTTTTCTCCGGGCACTCTGGTTTCCTCCCACATCCCAAAAACATGCATGGTAGGTTAATTGACAACTCTAAATTGCCCGTAGGTATGAATGTGAGTGCGAATGGTTGTTTATTTATATGTGCCCTGCAATTGGCTGGCAACCAGTTCAGGGTGTACCCCGCCTCCTGCCCGATGATAGCTGGGATAGGCTCCAGCACGCCCGCGACCCTAGTGAGGAGAAGCGGCTCAGAAAATGGATGGATGGATTAATGGATAATGTGCTTTGGCTGTGAATTCCATGTGAAATGGGTTGGCAGTAATTTAATCAGTCAAATGCATTCCATGTAAACATTTTTGGTTACATAATAATGCGTTGTGGAGCGCATGTGATGTATAGTTAAATATATTGGATTTTGGCATACGCATATTTAAATGAGTATTTGAATACATTCAAGACAACATGAAGCGGTCAGGATGATAAATGATTTGACGTTTACAAGTATGGAGGAGAGACAAGGGCTGCAAATCAAAACATGTGAGCCAGTAAAATGAAATGGGTGATAGAATGAATGTCACTGGGCATTTTGTTGATTAAAGCCATCCTGGGCACAGAGGATGGAGATGGGGAGACAAAGAGAAGCATGAAGGGGGAAGAGGAGAGAATGTATGGTTAAAAAAACACCTGACAGTGAAATATTGTTGGACAGGATAAGCCAAGAGAGGCGAGGAGAGTGCAATAGAAAAAGCTCAGCGGATCAAATCTTGTTAACACTGTGGCATGACCTTGGCCTGCAGCCGACACCAGAGATCATCTCAGGGTCACAGGCACTGAGCCACTCTGTTTAATTGATATTAGCCGCTACTTTGGAGAGGGGTCACTCTGCTCGTGATGTGGATGTCCACCTCGACTTGGATTTTTGAGAAATTGCTACGGGAGAACAAAAAGCTGACAAACAAACCATGTGCATAGATTCAGTTAGGCCTGCAGCTTTATTTTGGGTAAGTTAATTATATTTGGACTTTACTTAAACATGTGTTCAAAATGGACGCTGCATGGCTCAATATGAGGCAGTAGCTGTTCCGGGGTCACCAATAGTCACCATAATAAAACCTTAAATGTACAGGATTTTTTTTCCATTTATTTTTACATTCTTAAATGTCATATAAGTGTAAAAAGAAAAGTTAATTTTAGGAAGTGAAAACAATAATGCTCATCTTAACATCACTGATGGAGACTACATGGGGTTTTCGGTTTACAATGGTGGTTTTGAGGTAACGAATGGCGTGCAATGAACTAGTAGTTTGCGCAGCACCATAAAAAATAGGTGGTCTGATGCTCAGTTGCTGCCGTACATACTGTGTTTCATTGAATTGTGTTGTATTTATAGCCTACATGTGGTGTTTGTAATAGTTACTGTATGTCTTTACAACTCAGTTAGTGTAGGTTTGTGATTTATGTACAAATTCCGAAAAGAACTGTCATAAAGCGAGGACCCTCTGTGAATGTCTTCATGATCTCCTGAATCTTCATTAAAATAAGACATCTGATATCTGTGTTAGTATTTAGTCTGATCTAAAAATGAAGACTTCCACAAAGAGGGTAGATGAAGTTATTGACTTTAACGCACGTCATCAGTTGTGGTCATTGTCGAAAGAAATGACATCACGAGAAGTGTGCCTGATCTCGGATGTTTACTCAAACGCCACAAGTGTTATTTATGACTTTGTCATGGGGGTTTGCAGGCTAATGTTTCACAGTATGACTAAGACTGTGCATGTGTCAGTGCAACAAAGTGGACTGTCGGTGAAGGTCTTTTGTTATTGACTGAATGTGAGTCAGGACGCTGTTTGTCTCTCTGATCAGAGTCTGCGGCTAAGATTCCTGGAAGCTCAACATCTTTAAGATTGTGCATTTATAGGAACCGACTTATCTAAGGGCAAGCGGGAGGCCATGTGTCGAAAATCCATTCAGTTTGAGAGTTAAAACCCATTTCAAGTCTGCAGTCCAATCACTTAAGATTATGTCAGCCTGTTGCCAGTGGTGGGCACCTTTACAAAGATGATAGAGGTAACAATTTGAAAGATTGTTTGGAATGGATTCTTATTCATTTTATCTTGAAATATCCATCCATAGATCCATTTACTTCAGCTTATCTGTAAGGGAGAGTCCGGGTACCATGCGGAGGAAGCCCATTTCAAACTCTTTTATCAGCCAACTTTTTCTTTCGGTCATGACACACAGCTTGTGACCGCTTCAAACACAGTAACTTGACCTAAAAACTCCACTTACCGTAATTTGTCGTGTATAAAACACTCTCAAGTATAGTACGCCCCACCCAAATTCAGCCCCCAAATTTAGGAAAACGCGTTTACCTATGTATAATGCACACAATCGATTTGCTGCTATACATGCTACAAACATCCATCCATCCATTTTCTTGACCGCTTATCCTCACTAGGGTCGCGGGCTGCTGGAGCCTATCCCAGCTATCTTCGGCCGGGAGGCGGGGTACACCCTGAACCGGTTGCCAGCCAATCGCAGGGCACATCAAAACAAACAACCATTTGCACTCACATTCACACCTACGGGCAATTTAGAGTCTTCAATGAACCTACCACGCATGTTTTTGGGATGTGGGAGGAAACCGGAGTGCCTGGAGAAAACCCACCCAGGCACAGGGAGAACATGCAAACTCCACCCAGACGGGGCCGGGATTTGAACCCCAGTCCTCAGAACTGTGAGGCAGATGTGCTAACCAGTCGTCCACCGTGCCACCCACGCTAAAAACATGATGATGATGATTATTATTATTATTGTGAAAAATGTGCAGCATACCTGAGAAATTACGGTAAATAGTGCAAATGAAACATTATTTGTGAGAAGAACAGTGTGGGCGGTAGACTACGTCATGTACTTTAGAAATGAATTCTTTTTTTTTCTATGAATGTATTTTTGTTATGACCGATTTTAGAGGCGTTTGAAGTACTCATTAAAGGTTTTTTAGAACGCAATCACGATAGCAGCCACCACTTATCGGTTAGGATGTCACTCGGTGCGTGTGCATCTTAATCATTACTGTCATAACTCAATCAGGATCTCAACTCTGAGGTGCAACTACATTTGCATCAAAGACACTGATTTACACCGCTGCTTATTTATTGGGGAAACAAAATGAGTGTAGGTGTTAGAAGTGAATTGCATCATTCTGTGACGTTTACTTAATGGTTTTGTGACTGAGCGACATGAGCCGGTCTCTGACAGTGTCAACACACTGTTTTTTGAACGCAGTTTCATTCAAACTCTTGTCTTATACCTAATGTTGTGGCCAGTAAGCGCACTTGGCCCACTTGGACCTGGATTTGATTTATTGCATCTTTGGAAGACAAGCAACATTTGTAAGTGGACAGGCTATTGGCTTTGCAGTAAAACCCTCTTCATTTCTTCTCTATCCATCCGTTTGGTAAGCAGATCTTACTGCTCGCTGAATAAACATGCTGAGCTTGCCTGACAATCGTCGTTGGTATATGCCTGACCCTTGACCTCACAAGCGCTCCTCGGTGTGGTGGCTAATCTCTTATGTCTTCCAACCTCTACTGTAATTCATTACTTCCTCCCGTCGCTTGGCCTGCCAGGTCGTGACCACGCTGGACCCTGTTATGAGCCCGGCCTGGGTTTGATCAAAGGTGCACTCGTTGCTGGTAAAACGAAGGTAATGCGGAACTTCATTTAAAAATACAGTCGAGCACAGTCCTTTCTTTGAAGTGTATTGATTTCCAATTTGGTCTTATTTCAAAACACTTTTTTGTTCCCATAGGAAATAATGAAAAGTGAAATAATTTACCACAGTAATAGAATCATCTCACAAATTGTTTCGTGAATGTTATTTTAAAAGGGGCATATTATGGAAAATATACTTTTTAATTGCTTGGGTCTCGCAAGTGCCAGCCCACCTGTCAAGTGTGAAAACAATCAAGTAAATATTTTGTTATTTGCTTATTTATGAAAATGTGTCTGTTTGCGAATTCGCTTTTACATAACAGGTGAAATTAGCCAGTGGTTGCTTTGCGCATGTGTAATTAATTTACAGTCTGGACTTGGGGTGGTCATCTGCTCTGGAGGGAGTCTCCGTCTCCAGAAGTCTTCAGTAACGCCACATAAGTCACTAGATTTGCGGCTCATCACTTTGTTTTTGAAAAAAAAACAAAGAACTGCGCCCAGAAACCGAGTGATTTGAACCAGAATATGACAAGGGTATATTAAGTGTTCTGTATTTCTTTATCCTTAGTGTACTTTTGACTGAAAAATGTTATGTACCCTTAATTAAGACACATGGGGACTGCTTTGTCTCGTTTAAGCTGTCAACTCATAAAATAATTTACATTGTCGTAAATTGTTGTTCGTAGTATCACCTACTTGCTTTTTGTACTGGTTGAATGGAAAAGTGTGGTATAAGTGTATTTTTAGGAAACATCTGCTTGCTAAGATTAATTAATGTATGTAATTGATATTTTTAATCAATTGTATGCTTCTATTGTACTGAACAGCCAGACCCTTTCACATGTCACCCTAATTTCATTTTCCCTCTTTGGGCATATTTTCCATAAAAATCTTGGTTCAGCTCCAAATGACAAAATTGTTCCTGCATTCAGCTTTTGAGGTTCAGCTGTACATACGTATGACAGCATATTGGACTCATCACTGCAGGATGGATGGTGAAGAGTCGTGCCGATGGTGGCGATAAAAGCGAAGATAACAATAGGCTGTAGTTAAAACGTGTGAATTATGATGTCATAGATGGGACCTCGGTCTATTGGGTAGAAGCGAGGAGTGCGGGGGATGTCTGAGTGGAGTGAACTTGAATAAAGATGACAAAGTGCAAATGTTTGGTTAAGACCGAAACGGATGTTGTCCCTAGTTAAAAGCTACTATAAAAAGTGACAGTCACTTTTCTTTTTATGTCCATGTGTAACGTATGCATTTGAGACGTTAAATGTCTTTGTTGTGCTCGGTGATGTCATCTGCGGGGAGATAAGGTGTAATTGTTAGCAGACTTACAGCCAGGTCAGCCTGTTTTGTCTCAAAATCTTAGAATGATTTGCAAATATAGCGCCCCGAATACATAGTCATGGTGATGTCTTGGATTACAGTCATGTATAAGCCATAGCCACAGCCATATATTGTGGATATGTGGATTTTTTTTAACTGTAAGCACAGACATGACATAATAAGAAATGAGATCAGTTCTTAATTAATTTGGAGATGAATGATGTGTTTAATGGTCATTATGCCTCCATTGGACTGTTACTTGTGATCGTAAAAGTATGATGTGAATTTTACCAGGAATTCAGACATTAATCACTGTGACCTTGGCCCTCCAAAATTGGAAGAAAAAAGCCCTAAAGAGCAGACCATAAACTTACTGTACATTTGTGATTTTATAAACACCAGTAAATTTGTCTGGTTTGGCTAGTTAATTGCTGCAAAATTTGCAGCATCTCCATGATTGGGACGTTTAAAGCAAGACATGGAATGGAGCTGAATAAGACAACAAAGCCAAAACAGGTTAATATAAAATGTACATTTCAGGTAACTTCATGACTGCTTATGATTGCCTACTTCCAGGCTATCTGTTTTACTTTTTCCACCACTAAACATATAAGTAGCTCAATTTCTTTGTCCAGGAAACAGCAAACATGATGAATACGATTCCATCCATTGATACACTTTATAAATCATTTGTTCTCATGAGGGTCGGGTGTGAGCTGCAAGCTATAGCAGCTGAGGTTGGACTAATAGTACTACACCCTTCTCAGGGCATTAAATCGATTGCAACTGGACTATTCTGGTTGTCTTTGATTAGAAGACATTTCGCCTCTCATTTGAGCAGGCTTCATCAGTTCATGCACCAAGGCTTAGTTAGGACAGACTAGCCCGAGTTGGCGTGGAAAAAACTCAACAATTTATGCTCCAAGTGGAGGCCCACGTCAAACCACAAATGGTATCGTTCTTTTGGAACGCAAAACAACATTCGTTAGAATGCCTGGCAGCGAGGCCAGTGTCCGTCCACAAGAGTCGGACATGAGGGAGATTCCACCTATTGATTGTTGACGGACATTGGCCTCTCTGCCAGGCGTCCTATTGACTGTTGTATTTTGTTGTATCTGCACCATACGATGACAATAAAGGCTGTCTATTCTGTTTATTTTCAATCTTTATGTACAGTACTTTGTTACAACTGTGATTGTTTTTCAAAGTAAACAGAGTTGAGTGTCTCAAAAGTTGAGTCGTACAAGTCTTAAGTACAGACGGTCCTGCATTACTGTGAACCTGTGCCTGGCTCATTAAATCAGATATGGATCCTGTGATTTCTTTGCTGAAACTTAGATAGCTGCAGCAATTATAATGGCAATACTTCATTACATAACTCCAGCAGACAGCGCGTACACTTGATGCAGTTTGATGGTGTCATTGTTACCGCTATGCATTTCCCTGGCGACCTGAAGTTAGCATGACTCCGTATCCCAAATGCAGAAGTGCTGCGTGCAGAGTCCATTGTAAAATTTCAACAGGCATGTTCCATTTTTTTTTAACCTTGAGAGAATTCCCATACATATACAAGGTGTGTCATAAAAGTTCCAGGAGGGTTGTGACAAAATATATCTATAAAATATATTTCAAATCCAGTCTGCCAGTTTTCCGTTTCAAAGTAGTCCTCCATGGCGTCTAATGCAATTTCCCAGACCTTTCTGCCACACCCAGGAGTGCTGTCGCACGGCCATCTTGATGTCATCCACGTCTTCAAAACGGGTCCCCTTGATCAGCTTGAATGAGCTTGGAAAAAAAGGGAAAGTCACATGAAACTAAGTCAGCTGAGTAGGGAGGTTGCTCCAGCACGGCGATGTTCTTCTCAGGCCAGGAACTTGTCACAAGTTTTCCTGCCACAACTCTCACTTCTTCTTGCGCACTGAACAAAGCAAACCCAGCAGCATCTCTTTATAGTTTTTGCTGCTTGACAGTCTGGTCCACATTGAAGGAGAAAACTTTGCAAAAGTTTGTAGTTTGGGTTCTAAATTAAAAAACAGTCCTGAAACCTTTCTGACATGCCTCGTATACTATTTTTGACATTGATCAGGAAGCTCAAGTTCAAGTCTTCAGCATGTACTAGGAAAACTCAGAGGAGGATGTCGGGTCACCAAATCTGTTGCAAATTTTCGCAACTTCAAAGGCATCTTGGGATACCTGTTGTGTAGTTTTGTAAAACTTTGTCCAATTGATGTCAATATCCCGGATAGACGCAATCAGTACTTTAAGACTGAAACTGCACAAACAAACCAATTATTTAAACTGAAAGGCTGTTGAATGCAGAAGTGTCGTAGGAAAATAAAGGATATAATGCAGTAAAACATTGCACAACCTTGTACCGTAAAACTTGAGTTGAAGTTGCATTTGATGTCTTTCAGGTTCAATAAAAGTCAAGCTTGCCAAAGTCAAGTGTCTAAGCAGTAACGTTTTTGGTAATGCAATGAGCTCTGGTTAATGACAGCATGCCCCATAATTTCACATCAGGTTTCATAGTTTCAATAAAGTTGCAGGCATTTACTGCACAGTGGCTAACTTGGACGGCCCCCTTTAGGGCAAATCGCATCCTCTGTCACACTCGATGGCTGTAGCCGTTGCTTACACATCATTTGTTATGTGGTATTTCATTCGACGGCTGCCAGAGGCCCGAGCGGCGCCTTCCATAACTCTTGGAGCCTTGAAAGATTTTTAATTAAAATGAAGACAGCTGGCTGAACTGTGGAGACGTCACAAATAGTTTTGCCCATCAAGGTCTCGGGGCATCAGATTGCAGGCAATTCCGGCTTGTTTGAAGAACTTGTTAATCACGTCTTCTTCTTAATTCAATTATCAACAGCCGCAGATTGATGCATCCACAGATAGCGAGAAACAGAGAATTCAATCGCTCTCCATCGGCTTATGGCGTGTCATTTGTCCCCTTTCTGTATTATATATTGATATGCTGCTGACCCTGTGCATTTACTGTATTGGATTTTTTTATTACTCACCTTTGAGCCTCTGTTAAAGAATAACCACTGACCCTTCAATGTGAACACCAGGGACCCGCATCTGTTTGCGCCTGTATGAGTTCATACATAATACACACATGCTTTTTGCATGCGCATGACACTCGATTTGTATTGTTAAGATGGGCGGGTCAAAGAGTCAGAGCGAGGGTTTTAGGGGGTTGGTTTGATGTAGTTTTGGGGTGGTGGAGGTCTTCCAGGGCTGAAAGCAGGAGCTGGAGAGTTGGAAGGTCACGTTCATAAATTGTTGCCTGTGTGCTGGGGCTTAATTGAAAAGGCTGCAGAAGGAATGGGACCCTGTGATCTGAGGCCCAGCGCTCCTCCCTTGTGACCTCTGGGCCTTCACTCATCACACACCGCATCTGTCTCACTCTCTGTCCGAGGGAAAGTTTGCGTATGCCTTCACATACAGTATTTGTGTTTTAAGAAGCCATTTATTTTCCAACAGTAGCAGAGAACATGAAATTACCTCTTGATGCTACGATATGTGGTCATGGGAGTATCCATTTTAAAATGACAATGTCAATTTAAAAAAAGACGAAAATTCTGACAAGAAATATTGATCTGTTAAATGGTCAAATCAATATCCTAGTGAGTTAAAGTTGAACAATTTGGGGAACCAACAAAAACAATTCGGGAAACTCTTCTGACTTTTTTTGTGATCCCTACACAGCACCACTGACGAATAAGAGAAAACGTTTAATGATGACCATCTAACTAGAAAGGAGACTTTAAATTTCAACATACACATTGAAGTTATTATTACACTTCAAAGACTGTTGCTTTCAGCAAGCCTCCCACGCCATGTCATTAAATGCTGCCTGAAACGGTTAATAAAGGTTTTATGACAGTGACAGTTTGACCCAGGAACTGATTAGTCCACTCAATTACGCAAATTTCTGTTGTTTTCTAAGGGGAAAAATATAAACAGCATATTGTGTTCGACACAGGAAGACCGGAGCCCAGATTTGAATCAAACACTTCAGAACTGTGAGGCGGATATGCCAACTAGTTGTCCACTGTTAAACAGTAATCTAGCGCCATCTTTAAAAAATTCCTGCGCTCTAGGCACAACTTGAAATTAAATGTCATAAAAATGTTTTTTTATGAATAGCCACTTTCGTATCTTGTTTATTGACAAACACTTGCCTTTGTTAAAAGAATCATCGAGTGATTATTTAAATAAAAATGTTAATGTGTGGCACAGTGGAGGATGAAGGGGTTTCCTCCCTACCTAGTAGTCGTAATCATTTCCCATGATACTTCTGTCCATTTACTCACATTTCCACAATATTAATCTTAGTCATCAGATGATGTTGAACCAGGAATTCAGCTTGTCCACCACCTCAGCTAAAAATAGCCACTGACATTTGATCCAGTGGTGTCATCATGTGATATCATGTCCTGTCCTGTAATTATATGCTCTTAAAAAATGATCAATCATTATTATACACTAAAATGGGCTACATGAGTTATCTTCTGTAGGATTAGTTGATGGATAAAATTGATGCTGAATCTTGCCAGAAGGACTAAGAAAATGTGAATAATTAAATTACTGAAATTAAAAGTGCAACATGAAAATGTCCAAAGGTGCTTGCTAACAAGCTGCATCTTGTTCCCTCTCTGTTACGTGACTGTCAGGCATCTTCAAATGAGGAGCAGTTTTACTTTAAATTTATTATCATTTTACTTGTATGATCATGTCAATAGTTTAAGTCTGGAACAAATTTGTGTTAGACTTTGGAGGTAACCCAAAAATGTCTTAATACAAATTGTGGTAATGACAAAATGTAGACAATCCAGCTAAATTGAAGAAAGAATAGGTTCATTTGGGAAACACAAGAGGCTAACAATGAGAAATGACCGTAGTCGTAAGTCAATGGTACAACAGCCTGGTGTAACATAATACGTTCCGCCATAGGTACAGTGTCTACAGTATATGTCACTATACTGATTATGATCTCGCGCCATCAATCTTTCAGCTACTGCTTGAGATAACCGCACGCCTGTGTTGACAAAGCAGCAGCTCATTTATAAAGCTGGGGTCCCCACCTCACCGTCCGTCCCTTATGGAAATCTCTCCAGGAAACAAAGAATTCATAAGCATGAAAGGAGGCGCGCTGTGAAACTCTATATTTCACGTGTCTTCACGTTCCACGCAGGTGACACGTAGTCGCCACCTTTTGAAGAGGTAGCAGCGAGCCGAGCAGCCACTCACCAAGAAAGCGGGGGAATCTGTCATTTCACACTGGGAGGAAACCCATCCCTGGTGGCTATTGTGCCTCATAATAGGCAGGCCATGGTTTAACATATCATTTTGACACGTTTGGGCGTTATGACACAGAGGGTTTTACTGCCGCTATGGATGGAAAGGAGGAAGGAGCTTCTCATGTTACACTGAGCTGGGCCACATAAAGATGCGAACAGAAAACTAGCTGTTACTGAATCGACAGCACCTCTGTTGGTTGCTGTCGGGTAGTACACTCCATTTTGCCTCAATTTATAAAAAGTGGATGGATGGATGCTTTAATCCAGTGATTCTCAACCACTGTGCCGATGATGATGTGGGGTGTACCGCAGAAAATTATTCAGCCAGCCATCCATCTAAGCATTTTCTATGCCGCTTATCCTCCTTGTTAGAGTCAGAGGTGAGCTGGAACATATCCCAGCTGACTTTGGGCGAGAGGTGGGGCACACCCGAGACAGGTCACTGCCAGCCAATCGCAGTGCACAAATAGACCAACAACCATTCACACATATGGACACCTTCAACATGAAGGCTGTGTCGCATGATGTCATGTTGGAACATGTGGATCAGTGGTGGGCAAGCTACGGTCTGCGGGCCACATCCGGCCCGTTGATCATTTCTATCCGGCCGGCCAAAGATTGGTACAGAATCACCCAGATCACATCAAAATCACGGCTACAATCATTTGACCTTGTCCTGTAATGTCGAGTGTTTCCACCAGTTTGTCCTGTAATGTCCAGTCCTTCCACCAGGTAGCGCAGTCGGTACAGTGATACATTGACTTGACTTTGGCTGTTCTGTTTTTACTCTGCTACTGCTCTGAACCCTTCTTCAACCATGACTGGGCCAAAGAAAAGAAAAGTTGACAGTGATTGCTGAGTGTTTAATATATAATGGACAACTAAATACTTTTTCACTGAAGTCCGGTCAAAGGCTGTATGTCTAATTTGTTAAACCATTGCGGTTTTAGAGGAATATAACATCAGCTGTCACTTTTCTACCAAGCATGCTGATTATTCTAACAGCCAATCAACGCAGGAACTGATGACTACGGCTCAGTGGTTAAAATCAAGCTTGCAGGCTCAGCTAAACATCTTTATCTGACAAATTGCTATCCAAGATTCAGTCACACAAGACCCTGAAACAGCGCCACGGGAGCTGCAGATGGAACTGATTGATCTCCAATGTGATATTGTCTTCAAAGAGAAGTTAAACTCTCAAACTGGATGAGTGTTATGCGTCATTAAGCGCAGATAAATTTCCAAAAATCCGGAAGATGGCAAAGAGAATGCTGGTGGTGTTTGGCTCTACATGTGTGTGTGAACAGACTTTTAGGGTGATGGACACCAACAAAACATCCTACAGATCTCAGCTGAGTGATGAACACCTCAGATGTGTTCTGAGAATTGCCACAACAAAACTAACACCAGACTTTGATGCACTGGCAAAAAAAAAAAAAAAAAAAAAAGGTGATCACCCAAACAACACTGTTCCCATTAAAAGTGAATCTAAGTATTAACACTACAATGTGTTTGTTTGTTTGTTTGTTTGTTTATTCTTGAAATGTTAGTATCTGTTCTTGGCTTGGCTCGCCTGTCAAATTTTAAAAGTCAGGGGGTGGGGGGCGGGTTAAACATTGCAGCTTATAGTCAGACCTTTCGGTAATCAACAATCAATTTCACACAACTGACAGAATTCTTAGGCCCATTGATCGTCATAGATATTTGACCTTACATGTAAGTAATGCGGCCGAGCCCCATCATCGCCTATTGTTGAACCACCCAAGCTAAATAATAAAAAGTACAGTAGTATAAGATTGGAACAAACTCCCTCTCTGTCCACTGTTGATGTGCAAATTTAAGGAGACAAGTAAGTTGTAAGACTGTTAATCAATCGTTCATTTCATGCTGTCCAATGAAGCCGCTGTTTGACAGCGCCTGACAACTTATTCATTAGCGACGATAATCAGGCTCCCATATGTTGTGGGGTCTTCACACTTTTAAAGCACTTGGCAACCATATCATCTCCCAACCCCTTGTCAATATGTCAGCCATCTGTTTAAAGACAATACACTCCGCGGGGAGGGGGCTCGCCACTGTTTTATGACTGCGAGGTGTGAATACTCTCCTCCTTCTCCTCGTCCTCATTCCACGCGTGGTGTCCCATCACCCGCTGTGTCCACCTGAGGTCCCAGGACAGCAGTTACAGGGGTCGGCTGCGTCGCGCGAGCCTCTTCTTGAAGGTGTAACAGAAACAATCCCACTAAGTGGCGGATCGCCTTTCACACAGATTACTGAGCATCTGTCACTTTTGCTGGAGGGGGTGCACGCGAGCAGGCCAGCAAGAAGTCATGCACTCACATCACATGACATTTACAAATGAATGGCGGCAATATTATAAAGTTGCAAAATGGTAGCGGTATTACGGGGGATCTGTAATTTGGTTCTCATCCAAATTACGTTTGTGCAGCTGTGGTGGACGTCCATTTTATTTAACCTAAGATCAATTTTAACCAAAAGTGATGACATTTTAATGAGGCCTTTGTTTGCACTCAGATTCAGTCTATTTGAGGTTAGGAGTTTATTGTCTTAAATGGATGACGCACCTGGCAACTAATTGTGACACAGCATCTGTTATGAACTGCCACTATTTTTAGGAATTACAAAATACTGTATAAAGTACCATGTGAATTTATGTGACAATCATAAAACAATCCAATCACAAAGAAAAAAACCTTGTTGAAGTTGGTTTATAATGTATGATAAAATACTGTATGTATGATAGAAGGATAAGCACAGTAAACGATTCATTGACCTTTAATTTTCATAATGATCATCCCTACCACCATATACCCTTAAATTGAAAGGCAATGTGTCTTTTACAGCTTAGAATGGTGGTCGCCAGCCAATCGCAGGGGAAATACAGAAAAACAATCATTCACACTAACATTCATGCATATGGGCACTTTAGAGTCTTTCATAAACCAAAGATCCATGTTTTTGGAATGTGGCAGGAAGACAGAGTACCCGGAGAAAATGTACTACAGGAAGTCCTCGATTTACGAACGAGTTCCGTTCCTACGCTGGCGACGTAACCCGATTTTCCGCGTAAGTCGGATTTCACCGCTAAAGTCGAAATACTAATTACGGCGAAATACTTCTGTTACGGCTATTGTCCCACGTGATTGTGACAGCAAGCTCGTGTGTGTGGGCGTGTGCGTCGATGTGCGAGTGAGACGGGACTGCGAAGGAGGAAGGAGTGCGCGCCGGTGTGAGTGTGTACAGTGGCAAGTGTAGTGACGGCGATCGGGGAAGAGTAGCGATTAGCGGAGGATCCGTTGACGTTGAATGTGCAGAGGAGCTAATAAAGCCATTAAAGCAGCAAATCGGTGCTTCGTGCCTTTATTGTTGCCGCCACCCAGCTCAGCTGTGCAACGAGAGAAGGGAGTTAACCCCTGCGTCTCCCGACCACGGTCAGGTGACCGTAGCAGGAACGGTTAACACTTCGTATAAAGAAACTAAAATACATTAAAATAAAAACATAAGATGCTGTACTTACCATTACTGCGGAGAGTGTGAAAAAACGAGGGCGAAAAAGGCAAAGATAGTCCCGGCGCACAAACACAGACAAGCACTCTGCACTAGCTAAGCAGAAACACTATGGTGCTGGGACAAAATGGCGGACGAGGCACGGGCGTCCTAAAGTCGAAACGTCATAGGTCGAGTGCGTCGTAACTCGAGGACTTCCTGTATTGTATTGGACTAAGCATCCATACATACCCTTTCCTGTGGGATTCAATGTCTGCTTCTATGACCATCACTGGTACGCTTCTGTGGTGGCATAACAAAAACGATACAAAACGCTTATCACTTGTGGAGTTAGAATGTTTGACGCTTACTGAACTGAAATCTCCAACGATTTGAAGATGATTTGAAGTTCAAGTGTTGTTTCGTATTCATATTTCCAGAAAAAGAGTTTTTAAACTCCAAATTCAACTTTGGAGGGTCCACCGTATAACTGTGCACCAGTTATTTTACGAATAAAAATATATGTGAATTGTGATACAGCAGCGAGATGAAGCACACAATCAGCTTTGGGCTGCAAACAAAGACGCCTGTCTCCTTATGCAAGAAGGCGCCTCAACTTCTCCGCATGTAACCTCAGTGTCATCTCTGTGTCTCTTCTACAATGTCGCTGGCTTGTTTGTGCTGCCTGCTTTTCTTTATGCCACCTTGCATCTTTCAGCAGACCACTGGATCTCCTCACACAGGCCCCGCTCGTTTGTTTGGCGGGTGTTGTGTTCTGGTCTCCGCGGGCCTCGAGGGGCCCGGGTGATGCCGCGTCACATTCACGCCGGGTGAAAGGTGAGTACTCTGAGAACAGAGCGTTCGGGTCTGCTGGAGACGACCTGCCTGCTCCTTTCTGCATGCTTGACTTTGGTCTAAAGGGGGTGGTGAGAGGGAAGTGCCAAGGAAAGAGGAAAAGATTAGTGACACACAGAAGAAAAAAAAAAGAAATTCAAATGCGTCATGATAAGAATATCACTCTTAGAAAATAATTATTAAAATACAAGTATAGATGTGTACAGATACGCACACTTCGTCTGCGTTGTCCATTTATATTAGAACTTTTATTTTTATTGCTTTTATTAATAACATCTATGATTTTTGTTGCACCATCGGACCGAGAAACAGATCCTAGTTGTGAATGTACCTCTCAGTGACAATGCCAATAAACTGATTCTGATTTTGATTATTGTGAATAAAATTGAGTGTAGTTGTCTGTACAGTGTAAAATGTCAAGATTATCCTACTAGTTGCTGTGGAGATGGTTATACGAGAGGATAGGATGATAAGTAGGAGTACAGTTGAGCCTTAGAGAATAAACACAATCCCTTCCAGTAAAATGCTCGACCTCCAATTTGTTGCTGGGATTAAAAAACAAAAATCAACTGAAGTCTGCTGAAGTCTCGCAAGAGGTTTATTTTCCCATTCAAATGGGCCTTTCACATAGACATTTTAATGCGCTAACGTAATTTAACTTGAATAATAGCACTAGGGCTAGGAGAAAACAAAAACGAATAACTCGCATAAGTCAACTACAAAATCAGGTCAAGACAAAATTTCTGTCTCGAAGCGCTGCCGGAACCATGTTTGCACCATCGTCCATGTTTTCTACACAGACATTTCCTGCAGACACGCTAAGAAGACTAGATACTCCCGGCTAACCGAAGTGGCTCTGTGGCGGCCATGTTGGGGAGGTCGACGTTCCCTGGCGGCCATGTTGGGGAGGTCGACGTTCCCATCAATGGCAAAGCATACAATGAAATTAAGTCGTAACTTGCTTTACTGTTTTTGTCGACGTCAACCATGTGCTACCAATACATATTATTAAATACAACATTTTTAAAAAGTGAAAAAAAAATATTTTCACCTGTGAAAGGTTACTCCCAGTTCCCTTGTTGTGATTGTACGCCATTGTACTGTATGCCGCACAATGTACTGGCATCCTTGGATTTTTCTTGTTTTTTGCTGTCGACATGGAATATGCTGAAGACTTTTCTTTATCTTACCATAGGCACACAGATCAAAAGCGGCATGTCATATCACCTATTCATATCTGTGTAATGGGTGCTCAGCAGACTACCTAAAACGACAGGATGTTGAAAGTATGGGATCATCATTTTAAATTAAAAAAGGGTGAAAATGAAGTACTTTGCAATTACTAAAAAGTGGAACTGGCATACCACAGCAGCACCCACACCCCCATGCCGACTACAGCTCAACGAGCAGCTCTGCCGCGTAGGCAAGGTAATGTTCATTTATTTATTTATTTTTGTCCATATTAACGCATTTTAATACACCCTACCAATGCTAGTTAGAATTTACTGTATGATGTTTGTAGACTCGATATGTTGAAATCTGTTCACTTCACTCCGCTGCTTGTATAAATCTTTTAAGGCTCTGCTAGAAGAAGTTAGCGAGTAGCATAGCTAGGCTAACCGCGAGGCAGGCAGGCACAGTTTCTCAAGCCCCCGTCGTTGTTTTCACACACATGCACATTCGCTATGACCAGCTACAGGACAGTTTGCAGCGTATTCACACGTGCTGCTGCATGTTCACCCACACGGCATTATGAATGTTTTCGTATATCTGCTTGGTTTTCGTACATTCAAAAATGGTCCAAATGCCAAAAATGCTTGCCATTTGTCAATGTTATTAAAAGTGTCGACAATTTTAAATTTTCATACAGAAGAACATGAAGTAGACGCACATGATCTGCTTACGCGGGCCAGATCTGGCCCCCGGGTCGTGAGTTTGACACCTGTGATCTATGCGGGGAAAAAAATGCAAAGTGGAAAAAAACAAAAGCATTATTTACAATAGGCAATCCATAGAGGAAAACAAGTGCGCCCTAAAACAGACACTGTATATATTTAATTAAGTTTCCCAATATTGGATCAAAAACATACATAAGGGCATGCCAAAGCAGGAAGTGACGCTGTAACCTGTAATCATGAGACAATCTTCGCCCAACAGAAAAAGGCAATGTGCATGGGCATATGGAAAAACAAAACAAAGTAAAAGGAGCTCTCCAAAGTAGGTAAGGCAGCGCCTTGTGATGTCATCCAAAGGATATTTCCCGCCTACTTCTTCACTGTGACAGGAGTTTCACCGAAAAGGAAGTTAGTGTGTTGACGAAAGGTCAAAACGCATATAAAATGTGTTAATGTGCACATGGCCCTAATACAGTTAGAGTGGCTTGTGTGTGGAACCAGGCATAACTTAGAGCAAATAGACAAACACCTTCATTGTAAATTTACATTTAGTGAGACAGGTCAAATTTCCCTGACATATATCACGCTGTAGCAGCGCTGTTATTTGACACTTGTCCCCTCCGTATGTCATGTAATGATGGGAGATGGCTCACAAGTGGGACTCCTGGACAGAGTGAGGGATATCAGGAAATAACAAAAGAGAAAAAACAAAAACAAAACAGATGCGCTGTAATTTATGGCGCACTTTCTGTGATTGGAGAAGAAAGCGCGCCATCGATCCGAGGCCTCTCTCGTCCACCTGTTAAGAGCTTTCCACCTAATTGGCTGCCTCCGTCATGGCGACTGCCAAAAGCATGGCCTTCTCCGCTGCACAATAGTATGTTAAGGTACGTGTAAACGGCGCCTATTTTTCTTGTGCTCCTGCCATTGATTTTTAAATGAAGTATCAAAGAAAATCAATAGTAATCAACAAATAGAAGGCAACACGCTGTAGTGTCAGATCCTGGGGCACAGCTTAATCAGTTTAGAGGCCTGTCACAACACGAGCATGCAAAACAAAGTTGAAAAGCTGTTCTGTATCGAAAGCAGATAGACAGTGGAAGGATGTGTCATTTGTCACCAGGGGGCTACGCAGCCTATCGTTTGGTTTGGGGCCATTCATGGAAGAACATTACAGTATCCCTCGGGCCCGCTATCACGTTACGCCGGAGCCAACGCCGTTGCAAAGGAGGCTGTCCAAAATGCTTAATGAATCTCCAAGTGAACTGTGAAACAGTCGCTCCACCTGCCACTCACTGTCAACACCTCGCCATCGTTCAACGTCGCCTTTCTGGCTTGCATACCTGAACGTGATAGGCCAGCCTTGGCCCCCCGTTCGCCTGCTCCAAAGACCCATTCAAAGACTCTGATTGTGGGGGAATTTTTTTCTTTTCTTTTTTTTTTGGGGGGGGGACAGGTGAAGGTAGTCGCACATGGGGGCCAGACGATGGGAGAGGTATCAGTTTCACATCTTAGTTCTTTGATTCCTCTTTCTCCACACCCCCACCTCAAAATGCCTTTTAGGGTTAAACGTCTATTTTATTACTACTACAATTTCTATTTTGACACTTTCCTTTCACAGTTAAACAACCACAAAAGTTCTTTGGTAAGTTCAAGTTCATGGCCATTGAATATTGAATATTCTGCGGTTAACTGTGACACGTTTAAGGTCAGTGGATTCCACCAACTATTAAAGAAGATTGTACACATTCACTTAAAAAAAAAAAAAATGTAATAATGCTGAACATTTTTGAAAAACTAATGTTAGAATCTTCTTAAGCTATCCTGGAGAGAGTTTGGGATGGAAATCGATTAACCACTTATGTGATCATTACGAATTCTGTTAATTAATCGTGTCTGGAAAGATTTGAGGCACTACTCAAGCCTACATCTCCAGATTTCTGCTATGATGACTCTTCCGGGCTTGGAAACAGGAGTTTCATTCATTCATTCAAAGAGATTCTTCCATTCCATGGAAAAAGATAAAACAAAAAAGAAAAGTTTAAAATAATAATTGATTACTTGATTGATTTGTTCCCGATTTTTACTTTGTGTTCGTAAAAAAATAAATGTAATAATAATAAGCTTAAGACAAAGTATAAATTAATTTCTTCATGGCGAGTCTCTTTTGTACCCCTGCTGTATTTTATCATCATTATCAATTATGATAATCATTTGTATTTATTATATTCATACCATTATTTATTTTATATGTATGATTTTGTTCATGTTTTCTATATTTATTTATTATATTTAGTATTTCAATTTCATACATTTTTAAATTGCATTGTTTCATTTTTGTTTATTTATTCACTATGTTTTGCTGTATAATCTAAATGAATGCTGAATAATACACTTCTGGTCACAGAGGCAAACTATTTTGATACAGCTCTTGTGTGGGGGCTCATTAGATACCTGATAAAAGTGAGTTTTCAGTCAGTTCTGATGGCGCAGTCTCCATGACATAACGTAACAGTATATTTTGTTCTGTGCTGTCAGTCATTACATTGTGTAAACTGGATCACATTCACTTCAGTTCAATAGGAGGTCAAGTAGTTTTTATATTGTAAAGCATGTTTTTCTTGACTGGAAACACAAGAGTGGATCAAACAACATCTGGACAATGTTCTCGCGAGGCTGAGATGCTCTTTGGTCAAATGGTGATCAAATCTCATCCAATCTTCATTCACTTTGAACACAAAAGGGCAGCCGCCTGTGCCACTCTGCCTGCAGGCAACGGCAACTACTCTCCTTGGATATTTGAAACTCTGGTCCAGTTTGTTGGTCTGTGGCACATGCCCAGACCTCCTCCCTTCTTCCTGAGTGCTGTGCCAGGCCTCCCTCCAGGCTGTGAACGTGACAACATAAGTTCCATTCTGTTGGCTGTCACTCACAGCCCCGGGCCCACTGTTAAATGGAAGAGGCTTTTAGAGGTTATGAATGAGCGCTGCAAGGGGAGAGGGAGGCTGGTCACAGTGGACATTTCAGTGTGCGGTATTGTGTTTTGTTGCGTGTGCGCATCTGTTGGCTTCTGTAAATGATCATACTTTTATTGTACTCAAATGGACTGTGTGAAATTAGATACAGAAAATACAATCTACTGTCTTGAGCAGGTATTGGCATAGCTAATAATAGGTCAATTTTAATACAAATTGTAGCAAATTACTGAGTTTCCTCTCAATTTTAATTGATACAAATTGTTACACATTTTTATGTAATTCTAGTAGTTACCTCCTTGAAATTAGTTCATTTTCATTCCTGTACAAATTGAAAATCCAAACCATTAATCCGTTGTCTTGCTACATCAACTAAAATGATCTATCAGTCTCTCTGTCTGTCTATCTCGCCGTGCGTCTTTCTATTGCTATTTGACTTTTAAGTCCTGTTTTCTACTGCATCACCTGTTTTACAGTGAATAGGCAAACAACCAATGACAACGTGTTTTATAACGCAGTGTTTTTGTTCATGAACTGTCCTGTTAGAACTGTCTTTTAAAAGGCCGCTTATCCGAGATCATTTTACCATGTTATCATTTAAAACAACTCTCATTTGTATTTTTTATTTGGTGCGGGCAGAGATTTCCTTCCAAAATGTTTTGTCGACGGGGTGAGGGGTTGTGCCCCCTGTCGGACGGCCAGAGGCCCCCCAAATGGTCAGGGCGACTTTTTCCCTCATGTTCGACGCCCCTGTACGTACCTATTTTCACTGCACTGAGTTAGATTTCTGCATACAGTTAAATCTCATTTGGCTAAATTGATTATTAAACTATAAATTAATCATTTGAACTCTTGGAGAGGGACATTCAGTCTCCACGTCTGCTTGAACATATTAAAACGTATACGCACAACATACAGCGATGACTGTGAAAAGGTTCATTAAGGTTTCTGATGCTAAATCTAAAAGTTACGCTTTGATGAAATACGACTCCAGAAAGTGACACGTTTGTCATTAGGCAGGGATGATATACTGTTTAAATAGGCTATATCAAGAAATCTATGAATACATGTGTAGATTATGAGAAGTAACTACCATCCCTTGATGACATTGACACTATCATAATGCAGTATAATCAAAGCTCTTTTTCATCTGTCCTCTTTAATCTCATGATGTTGATCTATGGGGTTTCGTTGAGGCTTTTTGTTTTCGGGCCTTGGAAAAACCATTTTCTCTTAATGGACATACTGTAGCCATGCAACTAGCTAGTAAAATAGTGAACTTGGGAGAAACGGAGAGGGACTGCAGTCATGTGTTGAATCTCCATCTCTAATATCAAACTCTTCGGAGCTCAGGATTTTATTTGTAGTACCATTATTTGGTCTCCATCCATGGTAAAAAAAATTTTTGTCACCTGACATCTGTGTTGTGGCTGACTGATATTCTTCATGGAGGCTCATTCAATCGGCTGTACCTTTTTCTTTTCAATCCCGAAAATTCGAACGTTTCATGTCGCACGCCGGGGTCACCAAACCGTGAGGAATGTTTTCCACACTACGCATTCCCTCATCGTGCATTTTAAACAGATGTCCCCTGTCAGTGCTTGGTAAGCAGCAATAAATAGCAAATTCCTCAGTGATCTCGTTTTATGACAAGGCTTGTGCGCGTCAAATCCCACACAGGGGTGAACGTAGGGACAGTTTTGATTCATTGATCATTAGTTCAGCTCAGAAGCCTTGTGTTTTCCCCCGAATGATTACTAATATTTATAACCGTCAGCCCATTTAACTCGGAACGGCCTAGCGGTAATATATTGCTTAGCAATTGGTCCTCATTTAACCTTGAGGATTGTAAAGCTGTCGTAGGGGAATAGTGTAATATTCACCTTCATAAGGGGGCAAATTATAGTACAGCACAGGGGAATTCATATCTGCAAATTTGAGTTCACCAAAAAGGCGTAGGATCGTAAAAAACTCTGTATTATGTTTCAAATACTGTTGATTCAGGCCATATGATGCAAAATGCATGAAAAGTAACCAGACACGATGAATGTTTTATTTTTCACAAAATATCTATTTTGCGCATGTTGAAAAGGGGTGTGCAGTTCCGAAAAGGTGAACATGGTTTTCAGCCGACTGTTGGGTGTGATCGTGACTGAGGGAGCGAGATCTGTGTATTTGATTAGTGTTGTTATGCAGCGCATAACAGTATGTACGTCCATACAATAAAAGAAACTAGATCTGATGGAAGACAGCCAACAATGCAACACGTGTGACCTCTAACTCTCCAGATGACTTTGAAGAGCGTAGTTGATGTGTAAAACTAGAATGGCAGTCAGTAGTGTGGAGACCGCCTTCAAGGCCTAATCACCCCTAATTCTGCATAGAAAGCCAATGCAAATTTAAAAGACATAACAAAGGGGGGGAAATTATGATGGTTTGACACCAAAATGTAATTTGTGACATTGTCCTTTATGTTTCAGCCAATCAAATCTTCATGACAAAATTCAGTGGAACTCTCTAGGTCACACTAATAAAACTCCTCTGTGTTTAGATTTGGAATCAGTGGAAATAATAGACATGTTTTCAGTGTCAAAATGACACCTAAAACCATTATTGCCTGTTTAAAAACAATAAAAACTGTACATGATTGTGTTTTTACATAATATGCTCCTATGTCTTTACAACAGGGGTGTCAAACTCATTTTTGTCGCGGGCCACATTGGAGTTATGGTTACCCTCAGAGGGCTGTTATGACTGTGAAACCATAAAAAATCTTTAATCACCTCATCATTTTTTACATTTTTTCTTTTATTTTTTTTGGCCTGTTCGGCTGCAACAGCCTACGGAAGCGTATTGCATTCACTTGGATTAAAAAAAAAAAAAAACTCCTGTTTTTCTGAGTAATATTTTTGAGGGCTTTGTTTTTTTGAATATTTTTTGTTGGTTTTTCTGAGTATTTTTTTCTGTTTTTCCTGCGGACTTTGCGTTTGTTCAGGAGGAAAGCCCATTCAGATCTGCTAGATACAGCAATGTTGGTCCAGAATCAGTTGGACAGATATGGTATGCTACATGGATACAAGATGATGCATTTAAAATACATTCAGGCTGGCTACGTGGTGACTCCCAAATACTGGACCCCCATGCCGTACAACTGAATCGGCTTCGACGGCGTATGTACCACAATCCCGGCCCAGCAGTAATCCGCCATTAGTGAGTCCGCAAAGAGTCACTTGCAGTTCTCAGGTTCTCGTGTGAGTTCGATGTGTCCCGATAACTCAGAAAACAATAGTCAGAAAAACAGGTGGGAAAAAAATTTGTCAGAAAAGTCTGCATATCGACAGGAAGCGGAGCGGCTGGAGCTGTGGTGCGGCCGACACAACCTGGAGCTGAACACGCTCAAGACTGTAGAGATGATCGTGGACTTCAGGAGGCATCCTTTGCCACAGCTGCCCCTCACGTTGTCCAGCTGCCTTGTGTCAACCGTCGAGACCTTCAAGTTCCTGGGAATTACAATCTCTCAGGACCTGAAGTGGGCGACCAACATCAACTCCGTCCTCAAAAAGGCCCAGCAGAGGATGTACTTCCTGCGGCTTCTGAGAAAGCACGGCCTGCCACCGGAGCTGCTGAGGCAGTTCTACACAGCGGTCATCGAATCAGTCCTGTGTTCTTCCATCACAGTCTGGTTTGGTGCTGCTACAAAAAAGGACAAACTCCGACTGCAACGGACAATCAAAACTGCTGAAAGGATTGTCGGTACCCCCCCTACCCACCATTGAGGACTTGCTAAGACTAAGACAAAGGCGTGCAAAATCCTCTCGGACGCTCCACACCCCGGTCACCAGCTCTTCCAGCTCCTTCCCTCAGGTAGGCGCTACCGATCAATGCAAACTAGAACTAGTAGACATTCCAACACCTAACCTATAATTCCATTACAACAAGCTGGCAATTTTTTGACTTGAGTTCGCTGTCACATTTCTGTGGGGCCACTTATGTATTACTCGTGCACTCACTGTAGTTGTCTCGCCATGCTGCACTATTTGCATATACTGGCCACTCATGCCAGAGTAGCATCTGCTCCATTTGCACACTGATTGAGGAGTATCTGTAACTTTTGCACAACCAACATTGTCCCAGATTATCGCACTACTCGTCACTTTAAACCGCATACACTCCTTGAAGTCTCAGCGCCCTTTGCACAATGGTCATTGCACCGGACTATTGCAATATTAGTCATTCGAACTGCTCTAAGTGCTAGAGGACTCTGCATCTTTTGCACAATTGTTTTTGGCAATGTCTTTTCTGTCTCCAAAGTGTTCTCTGTCAATTGACTGTCTGTTGTCGTACTAGAGCGGCTCCAACTAGACAAATTCCTTGTGTGTTTTGGACATACTTGGCAAATAAAGATGATTCTGATTCTGATGATTTGCCTTTGCGGGCCACATAAAATCATGTGGCGGTCAGGATCTGGCCCTCGGGCCTTAAGTTTGACACCTGTGCTTTACAACATCATGCATGACTGCATTTTAAATTCTATTTCCTGAGATTGTGTGACTTATTTTTTCAGAAAATTTCAATATCCATTCCACAATGGATCTTGGGAAGTCTGCTTAGGTCTTGCACCACATGACATCATGCATGACGGCTGTTTGAAATCCATTTTGTGAATTTTTTTGAGGGGAGGTGCATTTTCAATGAAAATGTTACATGGTAAAATTCTAAACTGTATAATCTCAGGGAGGTTTTACTTCAGCCGGAGATTTCAATAGTCGGTTATGATTCTTTTTAGCTTTTATAAACTGGCAATGAACAAACAAATTTAGATGAAAGATGAAAGTAAAAATCTGCCTTGTACACTGTGTGGTCCATATGTGATGCCTGCCATCGTCATCTTGAGAAGCCATTCACAAAAAATTCAGAGATGTTCTTACATAAATGAAAGGGGGAAAAAAACAAAGCAAATTCCTTAGCACTAAATGGGAGATAGGGAGTTTTTAGCTTGTGAGAAGAGTGATGGATTGACTGTGGTTTGTCACGGCGTTGTCAGCGGAGAGTGTGATGACGGCCGACTGAAGCGTCTCACCTGTCGCCGCTGAGGGCGACGCGAGGGGACGACTGGCGCCGGCCCAGTCTAAACAGGAGTCGGCCCTCGCTGTCTCAACAGGTCTGCTTCGCACTGAGCGAGGCTGAGAGACAGACAGAGAAGAAGTCCAGACACACACACACACACGCACACACTCCTCCCCCATACAGCACGCATACATAAACCACGGATGTTCATGTGTGATTTTTCTAATTTTTCAACCCTGCGTCTCCGCTAGCACCCCCTTTTCTGACAACTTGGCGGTTCTGCGGTGGGATCCTTGTGTACGTGTGTGTGAGGGTGATGGTGGAGACAAACCATCTGCTTGGCTGGAAAGTGTGTGTGTGTGCTGGGCGGCTCCAATGCCCTGCAGATGTTTTGGTTGTTTTTAGGCGCCGATTTGTTTTTGGTTTTCCCTGGTGTGTTTAGAGGTGGGGAGGATTACAAAGTGTCCGCAATGGGACAGTTGAAGGAGTGTTAAGTCTCTTGTGTTGTAACCCCCTTTATAAAATGGACTGTGTCATATCACTTAGCATCCACTCTCTTGTCTAATTAAGTACAATCCTGAGTTGATTTGAGTTTAAAACTGTAAAAAGTTGTCTGCGTGGTCTGTACTGTGTTACTGTTTGTTTGCACAAGAGTTGGTGGGAATTTCAAGTTCTCTAATTCTCTGATTGTAGCCAAAGCAGAACTGCATGACTTGTCTGTGAAAATTCAGTATCAGTGGAATTTGTTTGTATGTTTAAAGTAACATTTTGCTATTTGTACCATTCATACAAGTTTAAAAAGTAAAAGTTAACTGCTTTGTAATCGGACTAAAATAATAAAAAAAAATACTGACCCTTTGATGATGTGACCAAAGGTGCAGCGTTGACTTGCAATTTTTAAACTGAAAAGATTATGCGTACTCACATCAACATGCCTGTAGATTACTACTTGTGAAGTCTCTTTCCCTTAAAAATAATGACTGTAGGTATTGCTTTTTAGTCTTCTTTTTTTTTCTTTATTTATTTGCAATTAATTGGAACGTAAGCTATATTGTACTGAGCAGCCACGACAAATATGCTCGTACTGCTTTCTGATGTCACAATGTGTTCCCTTTCATACTATGGTTATCATCCTCTTTGTCTTAGCCATTTTTTGGGAACCATGATGTGGTAGTATCACAAAAAGAAGATATAAAAAAAAAAATACAAGTGTGCCGTTAATCATGTCTGGTGGTGGTTGAACCCTGAATTTGGAGTTTTCTAACATGTCGAATTCCGGCATATTTGTTGATCTTATTGGCCTCTAATGGGTGTGACACACCCACACGGTCACCCAATCACTTTCAATTTTTTTAGAAAGTGACTCCTCTTTTCCGAACTGTTTTGATTCCCCACATTAATGTATCGAGCTGCATCAATACTTCATAATACACAATTTAGGTGTCTGTCTTTTAGCAAAAACTGCTGTTAATTTGCTATACATTTTATATGGAGGGTTTGTTTTGCTGGTCAAATCCTTCAGCGTTCTTTTTTTCTTTCCCCCCCCATCTGTCATTGCAGGAAATGAGTCATAGCGCCCAAGATCTGCTGTTGTGTTCACTATCTTCCACTCGCCCAAGGAGCCCTTTTAGTTTAGTGCGACTGGGATGCCAGTGAGCGTTTTTATCTGCTGCTGTCCAGGCGAGGTTATCATTTCTGGTCCACCTCAGACCTCACGCATTGTCACAAAGCTGCAGTTTAACCCATGAATGATGTATGACATAATCTTAGTCACACACACATGGTCATAGACTTCATCTAAAGAGTCTCCATCATGTTTATCTGATCTATTTGTCGAGGTCAGCTATGTTTATTCTGGCTGACATTCCACCCTACAGTATTTTAACGCCCCCCCCAACCGAGCCAGAACAAATTTGCCAATTGTTGTTCTTGTCAAAGCGGAGTAATAAGCCCACACTTGCCCCATGTGTTTTGAGTTGGCCTGAGTGGTGAGTGGGCCAGGTAGTGTTGACTCTCGGGTGAAAGCGGCCTTGATCCAGCCCGCGTGGTCACTTCCAGGTTGGGCGTGAGGCGTGTGCATGTATGGGGGGGGTTGGAAGCAGGATATCAGAGACAGGCCAAATAAACAAAGCTGTCAGCCATAGCATGGCCCTCTGACCTGCCCTGTCCCATCTGTTTTCTTATCTGCTCCAGCGCTAATACTGAGAACAAGTGACACCTCACTGCTAAGCGCTCACTGTTTCTCTTCCACTTAGATGCCGTGGTTTGCAGGGGCGGAGCGATCCTGGCAGTTTTTCATTCTTAAAATGGCCCAATACACATGCATTGTTGATATATTGTAGGCACTCTCTAGTTCATCCTAAAGCTGTTTGATGTGATCTTTCACACAAACTCATCCAAGCATGCCTTTAAGGACCCGAGTACAGTAGGGACTGAAAAGGATCCTCTGGGATTTGTTCCCATAGTTGAAAACATGCAATGGTTCAAAGTGTCATTATGTGGCAGTGGTTTAATCTGCAAGGATTCTGAGTTGTGGACTGGACCAACTTCACCCCCACCCGCCCACCCCATTTCAAGGCAATGCAGTTTTTATTGAATAGCCACATAGGGACAAGGCAGGAAAATGCCATCTTTTACAGGCACTAGCATATTTAACGCCATCCATTAAAGCCGTCTTTTCCTGTCATTTTCCTTGTCATGTGTGAAAGATACTGACACCGAATCAGGGGGTTGAAGTCGAGCTGCAAATTTCCCGTTTTTCCGAGGTAGTATCAGCGGCATAGCTAAGTGTGGACGTAGCTGTGTGAAAGTAATAACTGGAAGCTGGGAAGAGAATGTGAAGTTTAACTTCAGACTCTCAAAGTGTAAATGGAGGCGACTTGGAGGGCACAATTAAAGTTCTTCTTCTCGGAAAATACTGCATGATTTATGACAGAACTCAGTGGATTAGCCACACCTCTGACTGATACATTTTTGTTGCTTTATTTAGTTTGGTCTCTCATAGCAAACATTTCAATGACACGAGACACTCTTGTGTCTATAGAGAGAAGTTACAGTCTTTGGTGTTTGCTGACCACCTCACAAGAAACAAGAAACTCACAGAACCATCATTGCTGTGCTGGGCGGAGTGGATGGGTCCTTGATGGTGCCAATCATTGGGGAGGGCGGAGAAGATGTGAACCGTTATTGAGGCTCCCCAGGGACTGAAATGGAGGAGTGTGGGTGAAGGGGCAGACTAGCAACAGTACAGGAGGTCTGTTTGAGTTATCTGTTCATAATTCAAAATTTTGGAACTAAATTCACCATTCCAAAAATGAAGTAGCTCATACTTCTTTTTCTTCTTCCTCTTCTCAATAAGTTGCTGACAGGCCATTCCCCTTAAAACCTCAAAACCTCATTTTCCCATTGTTGCCACCCATTCAGTCCACACTAGTAGCCAGCTGCAGCTTTCACCGTACAATCTCAAAAACATGAGGAAAAATGTGTTGCTTGAATTGTCTTTTTTTTAAATGAGGAATTAAAACAAAAAGACTTTTGTCCTTAATGTGCAAACAAAAACACATAACACAGTATGGCAGGAACGATGGTAAAAGGACATTGATAACTTTGCATTCCTCGGAGCTCTGCTGAATATATTAACAAAATATTTTATCTATCCTTAGATTACAAAACAAAATCAATTCCATATCATCACAGTGTGATCATACAGAGTTTTAACTAAAGCATTCTGATACAGATAATAATTAAATTCTAGTAGGCCTAATCAATTTTGAAAAAGAACCACCGAAGAACACATTCACTCTTATTTACAAAGTGTCCGTGAACGCACCTCACATTGTCACGCAGCCGCGACGGGCCTGCCATTAATGGCGGCCGCAGCCGCAGCCGCCCCACTGAATCGGTTGCCAAATTCACCGTTTATCTGCCGACATATGAAGGTGTGTTCAGACCATTTTTCCTGGAAGTCCCTAACAAAAACTGGTGCTCTTGAATGAAAACGAACTTTTGCTCGAAAAGCATTCTTTGATGCCAGAATGAGCGCGTTTGCAATTATGTTCATCAGGCAGAAATGAACTCAATTTAGTTCACGTTTGCACAAAATATGAACTAGTTGATAAAGTTTTGTTCATTGAACTCTTTCAGGTACAACACTGGTAACAGATAAACCATCTCTTAAGATTTAAAAAAATAAAATAAATTCTTATGTGTACCAGGCCTTAGACACCTAACAATAATGTTTTTTAAAAAAAGCAAGAGATAAAGTAAAAGGAAAACAAGCTTGCTTAAAGCTAAAAAAGAAAAGAAAGAAAACTCACCAAACCATCACAGGCCTCACGCTATATAGCTTCGAAATTCATGTTGAATTTGTAGATGATATTGTATTTTAATACAACATTGATGCATGACCAGTTCTTAAAAATGTTAAAATCTCTCAACTTTAGCCTTTGAAATTTGGCTACATCATGGCTTCAGCCTTGCCTAAACTCGTAAAAAATGTGAATGTCCAGCAAAGTACAAATACTCCTACAATGTGTATTATAGTGGTGGCCTGGTGGGCGACTGGTTAGAGGGTCTGCCTCACAGTTCTGAGGACAGGGGCTCAATCCCCGGCCCCGCCTGTGTGGAGTTTGCATGTACCCCGCCTCCTGCCCGATGGTAGCTGGGATAGGCTCCAGCACGCCCGCAACCCTAATGAGGAGAAGCGGCTCTGAAAATGGATGGATGGATGTATTATAGTGCTGTGCGCTAACTGTTGACCAATTTACAAGTTTTTCTTGGAATATTATCGGCCGATAATTAACATTTTATGCTGATTGGCAGATCGGCTTTAATGTCATAATTCGCCAATCCCATCAATGACGTCATTGATAGGCTCCGCAAAAGACAGTCTCCATCGTGCACAGTATATTTGAATCCAAAAGCTAGTTTATTTTTAGCCTTGTCGCGTGTCTTTTGGCATAGTCCAATAAATATCTGATGGCCAATAAAGTTATTTAAAGAAACGAAAACAAAAAAAACATGTTGGCGGTGTGGAACAGACAACACGTCTGAGACAGACAACACGTAATGCCCGGATCAGACTACAAGACAAATTTGCTCTTTCACGATTGCACTGTCAGACTACTGCAATAAAACCTTGTATTCCGATACCACCACATCATTGGGCTTTATTTTGTCAACTGCGACCGGATACACTCGTTACCGTGGCGACGACAACAAGAGTGGAGCGCGCCGAATGTATTAAAAAAACAAAATGGGGGAAAACGCGTGTTGGTGGTCACCGGTGCTCAGGACAGGAAAGGACGCTCGTTTAAGGCTTGCTTGAGGTATGTTCCCGTACTTTTAATACGGTACGGCTCGCAAGAAGGCAACAAAAAGGTTATGTAGCCTAGCAAGCGAGTGGTCGCACGAACGGTTGGACGTAAACATGCCACCGCTCTGTCGAATCATGCTCTAAATTTCGGTGTGGGTGAAGGATCAATGCAAACTAGAACTAGTAGACATTCCAACAGCTTCTTCCCTCTTGCAATCAACTTCTTGAACAGCTAACTTACAATTCCATTACAACAAGCTGGCAATTTTTTGACTTGAGTTCGTTGTCACATTTCTGTATTATGTATTACTCGTGCACTCACTGTAGTTGTCTCGCCGTGCTGCACTATTTGCATATAGTGGCCACTCATGCCAGAGTAGTATCTGCTCCATTTGCACACTGATTGAGGAGTATCTGTAACATTTGCACAACCATTGTCCCAGATTATCGCACTACTCGTCACTTTAAACCGCATACACTCCTTGAAGTCTCAGTGCCCTTTGCACAATGGTCATTGCACCGGACTATTGCGATATTAGCCATTCGAACTGAGGACTCTGCATCTTTTTGCACAATTGTTGTTTGTTGTTGTTTTTTGTTAATGTCTTAATGTCTCCAAAGTGTTCTGTAAATTGACTGTCTGTTGTACTAGAGCGGCTCCAACTACCGGAGACAAATTCCTTGTGTGTTTTGGACATACTTGGCAAATAAAGATGATTCTGATTCTGATTCTGATTCTGAGGAAGTAATTTAATTAAAAATGAAGTAATTTAATTACAATAAGTTAGCACCCATTATTTCTGTCATGTAATATTGGTTTGACCTGACTGATTAGAATACACGATCTGACTAGAACAGTGATTTCCAACCTTTATGGAACCAAGGAACATATTTTACAATTGAAAAATGTCACGGCACACCAACAAACAAAAATGTCACAAAAAAGTGGATACATTAATTACTGTATTAATTTCCTGCCATCTGATAGAAGACGATTTATCATTTGTTCTGTCTGTCACTATGCCTCACTGGCATAAATAGATGAACAAAGATACATTATTTCTTGTAAATAGAATTTTTTGAGCAATTAGGTACACAAGTATGTACAGTAAATGAACAGGTCATTTAAATAGACACATTCCTCTATCATGTGATCGGATCAGTGATCGGTTATCGTTTTTTTAAACTCGCTGATCGGTGATCGGCCCCAAAAATCCGGATCGTGTAAAGCCTAATTATTAAAGATAAAAAAGCAAATGATTATAATAATAATAATATTCCTTGCCCCCTCACAGTCAAGGCTCCATGAGAGGTCTTGTGTCACAAAAAGGGGGAGGGGGTGGCTAACAAGCTGTCACCCTACAGGAAAGTCTGCTCCAGTAAGTCACATCTGCCAATGGGCAGAAGGGCCATGCCTGAGGGCTGGGGGTGGGGTCAAAGGGCGACGCGTTCCCCCTGCCGAGCACTCAGATCACATATCCACTCCAGTCAATAAACTGGCTGCTGTCACTGTTGCAAACCCAGAGGATAGCTCTCCTTTTTTACTATTGATTCAACTGCAGAAGAAGCTACAGTGTCTTTGCTTTTAAAGGGTTGAAATTTTAGTTTAATAGCAACAGTACATGCATAAAACGTTCACTCCTGACTGAAGCAAACTCCTGACTGTGTTAACATGACCTCACATCAGCAAATGGACCACGCCGCCATCTCTTGAGTCCCGGAGCCACCCTGGATTACGTTTGTTTTCTCTGGATTATCTGATCTCCTAATACATTCCGACTCAAAATTTGCCAACATGGACACCACCCCTCTCTTGCCTCCCCACCATTGCTCAATTCTGCATCTTAAACCAATAATTTGAACAACACAATTTTCAATGTCAAACAGAAACCCGACTAATTTTGAATCGCATTATAATATTTGACGCACAACGGTACGAAAGGGTAAAGGCACGAGCCACCAACCCCCTTGAAAACTTGGATCGTTATTGCTCTGTCAATTGTTTTTCTTGTTCTTTTTCTTTTGCGTGATTGCTGACAAATGATTGTCAGAGGTAACCAAGCTCACAAATGCAATGTTCATTTTCAAAATGTTCAGTGACAATTTCACAATGTCAAGGCAAGAACCCGATTGGTTTTCAATCTTATTTGAAAGAATAGTTTGGTGTTAGCCAAGGCCAGTTCACATCTGCGATGTTCTTTTACAGCACTCCACCGGTAAAGGTTTTAAACCAATCTACATCAAACCGTCAGGGCTTATTGCTCTATGTCAAAGCAAAAACCAAGAACCAAACTTATTGATTTTGAATACTATCTGACACCAGCCGTTGGAGGTAGCTAAGGTTAAAAGTCAACTCACTAGGTAAATTTCATTGCCGCACCAGACTCCAAGCCTCCCCCAGCCTCACAGCGTCTACGAGTTTGGCCCGAGCGTGTGACCTGGCGGTGCAGCTCCCCCAGTGACCGCTAATGGTTTATTTTGTGTCAAAGTGCGTTTTGGTTCCCCTCAGCTCTTTTTTGTTTTGTTTCTTTCTGGACAAATTCAGCCGTCGCTGTGCAACTGGAGACAGCCATGAGGTCACGTGTTTACAATGCTGGTCTGCCTTTATTTGTCACACCTTTCAAATAAAAGGTAGCCAAGATGGACAGTGTTTACTGGATGCTGGGAGCTGCCCGGTGTCCGCTGGGATGGTGTTCCCAGGTGATTTTGACTCCCTTCTTCTTCCTTGCTGCCGTCTGGGCAGTTCACAGTCACTGCATGGCTTCTCTTGATTGTTCAAAACAATTGGTGAGGGCCATTTAAAGCCTTTAAACTAGGAGATTTTATACCACAACATTTGTTATGGTTCCATGAAAATGAAAGCTTCTTTTTCTTAGGATTGGTTTGTAAATTAGAAGTGGAGGCAGTGGGGCTGGATGGGGATCTATAAATAAATGTGATGACATTTGCTACCAATTAAGCCGAATATTTACTCGTCGTGGCATCGCCACTCTGAAAGTGAACCAAGGCTGTGTTTCAGAGACCTTTGTGCTGTAGAACCTTTTGAAACCGCCCACTTAACATGAGGAAAGAATGAATGCTGATAGTTTGTGGTGCTGAATGTCAATCATGTTTCACTGCTGCTGTCAGCTTGTTGAATCCAATAGCAGATCATTTTCATTTTTTTTTTTTTCCTGAACTATACTTACATAAACCAATCTATTGGAAAAATACGGGCACGCACTCAAAATTCATCACGCAGATAAGGTTGTACAATTCAGATTTTGACCCCAAAACTGCTACTAAACCTGTACAAAATATCTCAGTTCAAACCGCGATCATTGATTTAGTCATGCGAAAGTCAACATAGCAATGGATTGTGTTTTCCATTTTATTTGGCTTTTTGTGTTTTTTTTTGTTTGGTCAATTGGCGGTTAACTTCTTTTCATACTTCCAATACATTTTCAATTATAACTGTTCAAAAATATGAAACATCTGTAACATATAAATTATCTTCATGTCACCCCTTTGTCAATAGAGTGCTGGATTATTCTGAATAAGAATTTGTTTGTACACTTGTGTGACAGTTAAGGATGTAATGTTCACTATCAAAGTATTATTTAAATCATTGCCATATCTTGCCAGGATAGGTTCTATTTAATAATACATTTAATGAATTCAAGCTTTTATGATACTCAACAACCCATGAACCTTATCCAGTGTGTGTAAACATGTGGATGCAGCCGTGATGGTTTCAGGTACATTCAATAATTTAGGCTTTTGTGAATGCAAGAGTAGGACTTGAATTGAGCACCCGAGGGCGTTCATCGCAGCTCGACGAAGCATTTGTTAAGTTATGATGAGATGCCTGTGACTATGTGTCACTTTCCATCTCACTGCGTCTTCTTGTGTCAAGTGTGGTGTAACAGTAGCAGTGACCCCCCCCCCACACACACACACACACGCACGCACACACACACACACACACACACACTTCGCCTTGCACAGTTGTTGTCCATCTGTTGCCTCAAATCTTCACCTCTGTTCTCCCGTTTCTCCTCCTCCAGGCAGCCTTCCCTTCCTCCCCGTCACCCCTCCCTCTCCTCCGCTCCATCCTCCACCCTCCATGTCAGCTAATTAGTGGGGTGAGGAAAGGGCACTACAAAGAACTTGTCTGGCCCACCCACTGACCCTGGTCCCCCTTTTACTGAGCCATCATTTCTACCCATTAGACCTGTGCTAGTCTTTTGATTAGGTCCAAGAAGGCACGGACACAAAGGGCTAATCATGGGATACAACTGGTTGGGCCGTGTCACTCACCTCTTCCCGTCCCACCCGGCCCACCTCGATTGTTTTTCTTTGGTCTGCTGCTCGACGACTTGGCCTCTAATCTAGTTGCTAGTCAGCCAGGCCAATAGTCTGTCATTAAATAGATATTGTCTTTTGTGCCTGCTGTATGATTAGATGTCCTTCTGTGTGTCTGTTCTCGAGCATCCTGAGGCTATGACCACATTGACTTTGTTGCTCAAACAACTGGACTTTGACTTTTCTTTGCTGAGACGGCCCATCACGCATTATTTTGTCAATGGATCACTTGTGGGATTGATCCTTTTTATTGACGTCCAAAGCTTTTGTGCGGTGGGACAGACAGGGTGGCACAAGGTAGGCAAGTTGGAGTGGGTCAGCGAATTGATGTCAGAGCAACCATTGCAACTCTCAACATTTTTTACAATTACTGTATGACCACTACTACTTCTACTACTTTTTCTTTTTTGAAATGTGTCAATTCTAGTACATTCTGACATGTGGATGCTCCATCGAGTTGTGTGCATCCATGTTTATGTTCTGGGGAGGTACACAACTTGATTGTTCTGCCCAGTCCGCCTTGGTTCTTGCCGTTTCCTTTCATCTCTACACAATAGTGCTTGGAATTTTGTTTCAAACATAATCCAAATCGATATATATGATATTATACTTGTGCGAATATAGGCCTCCTCCTTTAATGAATCCTCCCACCAATCTGCAGGTGATATTTGGAAATAAGGTACTCGGTTTCTGTGCCTGGTTATGTTACACATTTACACAGCCACTTAAAATCATTGCACTCATTTGTGGCCCAGAACCCAATAAAATTGGCGCACGTCAGTCACGCTGACTTGGCAGTTTCCTTTGCAGACAACTCCACTGCTCCACAGAGCAAAGAAAGGCCATGGAGAACCTGCAGGCCAATGTCAGACACAGCAACTGACTACAGCACTGGAAAGATTATGAGAGCCTTTTTATATAGTATACACATTAATTCCACAATTGAATCACTGCGTTCTACTAAATATCCAAGCCTCCTGTTTATCTTTGAATATTTATCTATGGTTCATCGCCTATACTATCTTGGATAAGTTTGGTCAACCATATTTGCAATTTTACGTGTCATTAAAGGCCTGTTCTCACTCGCTGTTTGCATCCAGGTGTGACAAAAATCCGCTCGAGCGTCGCTTTTCAACCTGTAGGGCTGGTGGCAATCAACAAAAGGTGATGACATGTCTGTAGAGAAAGTTGAAGTGTCCTGGTTGTGGGCAAACGGATCAAGCAAAGACCGCGCTGGTCTGCTTGTAATTCTGAGGGTGCATTCTCCTCATTCATAAATACATTCATTCATTCATTCGGTATCTCATCCATCTGTAAATCATCCAAAGCATTCGGACATTATTTGTATCACTGAAAAAAGTCATTTGCAAGTCCCGACAAAGGGCCCTTAGGCTGGAAAGTCCTGCAAGCAGGTTAAGTATGCGAGCAATGCAGAGGGATCATGTCGCGTCTTAGCTGCTGCCACAGTGAAAGTCCTGCACCTAGGTAATCCTGTTTAAGGAGGCGGGGCTTAGCTCAAGGTATACTCATTCAGTATTAGCCTCCCTTTGGGAGATCGTCTTTTTTAAAAATTCCTGTGTTGTTGTGTTTTTAAAATGGGACGCAAGAATCCAGAAATGCGAAGGCTATAGATTCACTACTTAACCATGCAAATTTGCCATTTTAAACATTATATTTAATAATTTTATCACAAGAGTAGAATTGTACTATTTTCCGTATTGATACTAATCCCTCAATTGCCCCTTTTCCAATGCACGTTACTGTCTCTGCTTACTATATGGTGATTTTCCATTTGTACAAGAAGGTACTATGCGGTTCTATTTCTTGTCCCTGGTCAGCTGATGTTACAAGCGTGCCGAGCTGATGTCATCTGAGTCACGCAAACGTGACGGCGATCATCCAGCACGGTCCTGCCTGAGGCTCAAACTCAAACGATGACCGTCCGCCAGCTCGAGAATTGAGTGCAGTAGCCACCAAGCAAAAAGCTCGGGCCACTAGCTCGATGGCCATCGCCGTTTTGTTTGGTTTGACTAATGTACATTTGCACACTGGCATCCGTTACATAAACACCGCTGCTTGTTCATTGGTCAAGCTATGCTAATATTAGCTGACCCTGCTGTCGTGCCTTATCTCTGGAAACTGCAGTGTTGGACTGGCCTCCACTTTCTCCACTTTGCTGCAGTAACCTGTTTTCTTGCTGCCCTCAGTCTCCTTTTGAATAAAATGCGTCAATTTAGCAAGAATAAAGTACTGTACTGAAGACCTCCCTTCAACTGTTAAGGTTTCGACTGGTGTGATCAATGTGGTGTGGATGTCAGCTTTCCAGGGTACCTGGTTAAAAAAAAAATATTTAAAAAAATGTCCCAACCCTGAAGCACTTTTCAGTCTTAAACTGTATTTATTTGTTTTAACAAAAATATTTCAACACAGAATTACATTTGTGGAGTGTGTTGCAGAATGTTGGAGAAAAAAATAGTCCAGTTTGAATCTACCAAAATATGATTTTATGCAAAAGTTGCATACAGGAACAGTCTGTGCTCCCTAGTTCATAAACAAGTAGTTAAAAATCACATTAGTAGATCTCCTTAATAACATAAGATACAACGCAGTACACTTGCATACTGAATGGAACCCTTTGTTAATGGGACTAAATGTTTAAAACCTAAGTTCAAGCCTGGGCTACACTTTTTTTTTGTTTCCATTTTTGTATTTTACGTCATTGCCTCTCTTCCCCTTCCCCTGTTGGCGTTTCCCTCCCACGCCTTCTCCTTCTGGTCGCCATCCTGGATCAGTGCAGACCTCCCTCACGCACAGACCTGCTTCTTCTCAACTTCTCCATCTCACTTCTCTGCCCCTGTGTGTGCGTACATGCGTGCGTGCGTGAGTGTGTGCGCATGTTGTAGCGTGTATGGGCATTTAGTGTGTCTGTGCTCGTGGGGCCCTTTGTGCGACGAGGGGCATTAGCAGCATGGGCTTTTGAGATTTTAGTGTTTTGGGGATTGTTGTGTTTCAGATTTCACCTGAGCTTTGGAGGTTGTGGAGCAGTGAGAGAGGGGAGAATGTGACTGAACAGGAGCAGGCTGTGGTTTGGGGGCAGGTTAGGGTGAATCTCTTCTCTGTGAGAATCATTTGATCCACGGCTTGGCTGGTTGCTTCTTGACTGCATGTGTCTTCTTGAGTCAGTCAGTGAACAATGCAGGCGGGGTAACGTTTCAGGCCTGATTCTGCAGGCAGGTAGCGCCCTCCCCTTCTGCTTCCCTCACAGCATCCATTTGTTTTTTCTTCTCTCTTTCACACAGTCGGCAGCACAATCCATGCATCCCGCGGTGTCCTCATCCCATGCTCTACCCCCTTGTTCCGTTCACATTGTATAAGTCCACCCTTTTCATCCCCTGTGCCTCCAGTCAGGTAGTTCACTGGGACCCCCGCACACATCCACTACACCCCTTTGTGTGTGCGTGTGTGTGCTTGCATTTTTTTTACTCATTCCTCTGCACAGGCAACACCCCCTCAACAGTAGAACCTTCAAATTGTAACACCGAGGTTGTACAACTTGAACAAAATGCCTTAAAGTCACACAAAAACTTGTAGGTTATGTGTGTGTGTGATGTTAATTAAACATGTTGCATAAAGTTCTTCTGATGCCATTATGTCATAAACGACGTAGAACAGGGAATAGAACTTGAGGTAAATGTAATGCATTGATAGTATAAGCGGTACATTCTGTCCTGGCTGCTCAGTACAATAAGCCTAAAATGATAAATCAACATCAATAATAAAACAACAACAACAAATCTGTCGTACATCCCTTGCAAGTTATTGGTGAGTACCTAATTTATTGTTTGTACATTTAAACATGTAATTTTACTTCTTACAAGAAAATGTACACTTGTATGATAGCTAAGAATTTGAACAAGCGTGACACATGAAGAATCAGAATCACTTTATTCGCCAAATGCATTAAGTAGACACACAGGAATTTGACTTGGCAATCTGTGTTAAAAAGACAACAATTAGAATAATTAAAAACAGGACTAAACAGACAATGAATGCAAGTGCAAATGAAATAAGTGCAAATGCAATTTGGCATACCGGTTTGCAGAAATGATGGGTGTTCTGGTGCAGTGAGGTTGTGTCCTTGGAGATGTGCCCAGCGGAGTGGCAGAAAGTCAGTCTAAACTTGCGCTTGCTCACCCCAGATCAAACTATAGGCACACTCTAAACCTCTGGTCTAACGCGATTTTGGTAAATTTGATCAGGGCCCAGACAGGTCTGCGGACATGTGTGGTGGATGTCAGACGTATTTCATAATAAATATGTAAACAGCGGGCATCACACCCTCTGAATCATTGTAGAAATCTATTTATTGAATGCACTATTATTATTATTATTATTATTATTATTATCCATCCAGCCATGTTCTGTACCACTTATCCTTACTAGGATCGCGGGTGTGCCCAGCTATCTTCGGGCGAGAGGCGGGGTACACCCTGAACTGGTCGCAGGGCACATATAAACAAACAACCATTCACACTCACATTCACACCTACGGGGAATTTAGAGTCCTCAATCAACCTACCATGCATGTTTTGGGATGTGGGAGGAAACCGGAGAACCCGGAGAAAACCCACGCGAGCACGGGGAGAACATGCAAATTCCACACAGACGAGGCTGGGATTTGAACTCCGGTCCTCAGAACTGTGAGGCAGATGTGCTAACCAGTCGTCCACCGTGCCGCCTATTATTATTATTATTATTATTATTATTATGACACCGACTCTCTGTGTGCTACTAGCGCATCACATTTAAAAGGAATGAGAGGCGCTACTTTGATTGGAGATGACCGAAGTGTGATCATTCCCACAGCAGCACAGATGTCCCTCTTTTACTTTCGATGCGCAGGCGCACAGTTGCGTTGCCTGCCGCGCCTGATTTACGTCAGTCAGAAAAATAGAGCATAGGAAGGAGGTGAATATTATCATAGTTTAATAAAGTTTCATTATATTGCAGCTGGCGGCATGGTGGACGACTGGTTAGAGCGTCTGCCTCACAGTTCTGAGGACTGGGGTTCAATCCCCGGTCCCGCCTGTGTGGAGGTTGCATGTTCTCTCCGTGCCTGCGTGGGTTTTCTCCGGGCACTCCGGTTTCCTCCCACATCTCAAAAATATGCATTAATTAAAGACTCTAAATTGCCCGTAGGTGTGAATGTGCGTATGGTTGTTTGTTTATGTGTGCTCTGCGATTGGCTGGCAACCAGTTCAGGGTGTATCCCGCCTCCTGCCCGATGATAGCTGGGATAGGCTCCAGCACGCCCGCGACCCTAGTGAGGAGAAGCCGCTCAGAAAATGGATGGATATATTGCAGCTAAATACTTTTTACGCTTGAAAGGCATTTATTAATGCTATTGTGACGTTGATTCCATACAGCAAGCCACTTTCTCGAAATGCGAGCCCTATGTCGTAATCATTATTGAGTCATTTTATTTGGGTTTCAATATCCAGCGGTTGAATTAGTTTTACACTTGGATGAGATTTAAGATTGTTAAAATTGGTTTGGGCCATGACAACCTTTGTGAAATCATTCAAAATCTGTGAGGTCTTGCTTTGACAATAGGACTGTATCCATACACGAAAGTTAAAAGTGGATTTGTATCTCAATTTCTGACATGAATACATGAATATAAATACATATATTTTATTGACATTAGTCTTACTGTATACTGTATATATTATAATATATATAATATATTATCAACCAGTTCAGGGTGTACCCCGCCTCCTGCCCGATGACAGCTGGGATAGGCTCCAGCACGCCCGCGACCCTAGTGAGGAGAAGCGGCTCAGAAAATGGATGGATGGATGGATGGATATATTATTCATATTTATTTATTCATATATGTAATATGATATGTAATGTATTGACATCATAAATACATTTGTCAGAGTCGACTGTGCCTGTGTTTTTTTGGGTGCCTTACTTAATTTAATTTCATGATGGTGTCTTTGAACATGCATTAACATGTTCGACGTGACAGTTTGGACGTTTGTCGAATCTACGCGAGTTCCATTTGTGTGTCGAAATGCTCCCACACTGCTGACCTAAACGAGCTTGGAAGGTCCGCAATTTTAGGTGTATTTGTAGTACAAGCTATGTTTCCTCCTCTCATCCGCTCCATTTTGCGCAGTTGAACTAGCATTAGCGGTAGCCACTCAGGTCAGATGACCACCGTGGGATAAGTAGTCACATGACACACATTTGGAGGAGGATATCTGAAGAAATGTATCTTCCATCGAGGCTAAGGCTTTTTGGAATTAAATTATTACGCTAAATGATAATGATAATAAAAATATGAAACATGGTAGCACTGTGAGTGCATATCGCCGGATTGGAGGCACAACCCGTGGGAGTTGGAAGGAGCGTGTCACGACAGGTTCTTTCCTTTTCTTTTCAATACTGTATCTTTACAGGCTTCTTTGACAATGTACAATAGCCTCAAAGACTTTAAACACTAGTGGAGAGGTGACAAAACGATGTAAGAATGTTGGACCTCGAGCAAATTGCATTTGGTGTCATCCAATATCAGTGAGGCTCAAATTTCAAACAATAATCCTGAAGAATTCATAGACAGTCAGGTGGAAAGGAACCTATATGTGCCATTTGGTGTTTGAAATCATAGCTTCAAATGGAGAGGATTCAATAGTCTATGGGAAGTTGGAAGATCAGTTGAAAACAACTAACATTTAACCGCTTATCTTGTTTACAACCAATTTTTCTTCTTAAATCTTAGATTGTATGTCCTTAAAATTGGGAAGATTTTTTGTTTGCCAGAAATCAATAATTCCCTCGACAATCTCGTGTCTGAGCTGTTTTATAAAATATATGATCCACAAACATAACATTGCCTCACTTTTCAGAGCTTCATAAAAGATCTCGTCTTTCATATCACCTATTTGCAATCAGATCCTCAAATAAATTACATTTTTCACGCATACAGCAATAAATACATTTTCCTCCTCCTCCTCGCCAATGTACAGAAAGTCCATTAGCAGCATTTATCATTAGCCTGGCTGTGTGCAAGCCGTGGGCCCGTGTGGCCGTGTTAGTTTTTTTCCCCTCTTTGCGACAACACCATCATTTCCCAGTGCTAAGAGCCCTTAATGGACTGGAATGGGCACTCTGAGGCTCATTAGCATTAGCCAGCTTCCTACTCTCCATTAATGGAGAAATGCTTTTTATATTTATAATGCTTTTACAGAGGGCTTGACGATCAATATCATAATCTACACAATTGTGGAATATGAAGTCAGTTTTTTTTTTGTTTTTTTTGGTACGCATTAAGGAGAAAGTATGGGTTTGAGTTGCAAAACAAGACGAGACTTTGATAAGAGCGTGTGGTTGCGGCATGCAGATGGTTGACTGATGTGATAAGTGCCGCAACTGTAGACGTTATGCTTATGTAAGTGAAAACAAACATAAGTGGATCAAAAAGTGAACACAATGTAAAACTTTTGAGACCAGCAAGTATTTCTTGCCACCTCAAGATCCAGGGATTGGACATCCGTTCAAATAAATAGGGTTCTTGCTCTGACTAATGAAGTTTTAAAAGAGCATAAGCATCGGACCTCTGTGATTCACTTGGCTGACTTCCGTTCAGTGACAGTGTGAATGTTCGTCAGTCGAGATGTGATTGACTGGCAACCAGTCCAGCGTGCAGTCCGCCTTCCGCCTCACTTCACCTGGACTAGGCTCCAGCTCTCCGGATGGATTGAATGTCCTTTAAAAGCAGTAGATTTCTTGCTGTTTTGCCATATGTCATCGAAGGTTGAGTACCTTAGTCTGGTTTTAGTTTTATTTATATAGTAATTATACAGTGGTTAAGATTCTTTTTACAGTTCTATGACAATTAAGAATTTTAATTATTGAAATATGGAAAATGAACGAGTTATCTTAGCATAAGATACAATAACAATATTTGGGTCCCATATTGTTTGCAGCTTTTACAGGTTAAAAATAATAATAATAATTACAGGTATGTTCCAAAAGTAAAAGATGTGTAGAGCACCACCCCAGTGACAAGCCATTGTACCTCTACAGTTTCAGTGATGTGCTTTTTGTCTGACAGTGTAATGTAGAAGGGCACAAAGCATTCACAGCTGAAGTGATGTTCCTCGAATGTCAGCTGAATTGATTGAAGTTTCCTCTCCCAAAATGTGGAAGTCCCCTTCTCGTGAACGACCTCAACTGGTTCACCGGCTGAGGTATCAAGTGATTTCCTCTCTTGCACGCTTGATGTCCAAATGAAAACAGACCACAGCGGTTTTAATATTAGAGACAGAAAACAGAGCTGATCTGTGTGGTTATGCATGTGTGTGCGTGTGTGTGTGTGTGTTAGATAAGAGTGGGCTTCCCCAGCACCTCTACTTCCTGTGTGTGAGTGTGAGAAACATCTCCACTTTTGCTATCACTGGTGTTGAGGAGTGCGAGCCAGGCAGCATTAAGACCACACTGGAGGCGTGGACATCTAACACATACTTGATATGGACACAAATTTTAGGACATACACCTAACCAATCAGGAGTTGGAATAGACCTTTGTTCCCCCTGACTCTTAATTTTTCATTTTACCAAGGCATTTCGGACAATTCGATGTGTCTAACTTTGTGGGAAAGAGAAGACTCTTTTACTTCTTACTTACTGTACATTGTGAAACGTCTTCATTGGAATTCCCCTACGTTTGTAAAGATTGGAAAATCAACCACAATTTTCCGGAAAATGCACATTTTAAGTTGCACAAAACGTAGAAGTTCAGCGAGCATCATACAGTGCACACCTGTTTTTCTTGTTTGTTTTCTTCCTCCAAAACTTGTTCTGAAAACAACAGTACCTACAAGTTGGCTTGTCACTTGTTTTCAATGTTAAGGCAATGTGTTATTTTGTGTTTGTGTTTAATGTAAAAATGTTAGACCTTGGAGGTTTATTTTCATCTTTTTTTTGTTTTTGTTTGTTTGTTTGTTTTGTAGTCTATGTCCAATCACTAAATGCTCCAATACTTTTGCAATTTTACACACACACAGTCTATACGTATACAGAAGCAGCTGTAAAAAGCCAAAGTGGCAGTCTACTGGGGTCAGTCTACATGCCAGATTTTTTTGTAATGGACTACATGAATTAAGGTCCCAAATGCTCATGATTGTCACAGATTATTTAATTACTATCATGTTTCTAAAATTTACATTGCACACATTATCTTAATGTCCCTTATATCCCTTCTGCCTTCATATATTTATTATGCGTTTGTCTTTACCATCACCAAGGTCATATTTGTATGTAACACGCATAAAAACCAACTGTTTCTGTATTGTCACTCATGTTGCTGTGAGGTGTGCCATTAACAGAGAGTATCTTCAGCAAGTTTACCTCCGCTGCGTATTGATTGGCAGCGCTTAAGTAAGTCAGACCATTAACCCCAAAAAGATTACGCTGGCAGAAATCTGCCTACCTGGTGGACAACACCATTTCCTTTCAGTGAATCTCTGGGGCTTGTTAATCCAGTTACTTTGCATCAAGCTGCAACCTTGGAGTGTTTTTTTTTTTTTAAAATCTTTAATGTGAGGCTGATGTGTGTCAGGATTATAAACCTGGACCACGACTTGAGTAGTTATTTTTTACTCTCTCTCTCTCTCTCTCTCTCTCTCTCTCTCTCTCTCTCTCTCTCTATATATATATATATATATATATATATATATATATATATATATATGTACTGTATATATAAAATGACAATCTCACCATGTTTTTGTAGTTTAATGAAAAATAATACAGTACAGTATATTGTATGTGGAGCCTTAAACCTAATCCCTGGTTGCACTTATTCTGTTGTAGAGCATCAATAGATTTGCAGTAGATGGGGCAAACCCTTGTTGTTCAGTCACATCAGTGAGTGTGCGGTGGATGCATTTTTTGACAAATTCCAAAATGTCTAATTTAAGGGGACTAAGGCAATTCCACTGAATTACAATTATTTTAGTTAGTGTTGCAGGATAAATATGTTACAAATGTAATATAGTGCATTACTTTTTGTACAGTTCCCTGCTAACTTTATCGCTGAGTTGCCATCCATTTTCAACACCACTTATCCTGGTTAAGGTCACGGGGCGCTGGAGCCTATCCCAGCTGACTTCGGGCGAAAGGCGGACCACACCCTGAACTGGTCGCCAGTCAGTCGCAGGGCAGATACAGACAGGGACAACCATTTGCACTCACATTCACACCGTCACTGAGTGGTAACTGAACCCACGCTGCCCGCACCAGTCAGGCGAGTGTACCACTACAGCATCAGTGACGCTGAGTTGCCATGTTAGCAATAAATAAAACTCCTTGCCTGCACACTACATCAGTGCAGGGAGACAACTGCTGCTGTCCACATAAATAACCAGCTAATGAACCTGCAGCAGCGATATGCATGTAATGTGTATGGACAGCCTCCAAGACATTGACCCTGATTGTCCTCTAATAAATAAAGACAAGCACACAACATCATCTCTACACATGCGGCCATTCATATTCTACTATACGTTCGCTTTGTTTTTACTTCAACATCAGCAATACAAAAATGAATAATCATTGATTTTTGTTTTGGGTAATGTCGCCCCCGCTCATGTTTCCTTGAAGTGACCTAGTGAAGTATTGCTGTCATCTGAATAAGTACATGCTATGTTTACACATTCTATTTCTATTTCACTCAAGGAAAATCGGAGCTAATGTTGCCTCTGTGGATGATGCATGACTGCTTTGGAAAGATTTACATTTTTTTTCTTAACAATATGGGTCTTACTCATCTTAAGCATCTTCTGTATTTATCCTTATATCTCTCTCTCATTTATATTGGGTCAGTGCAACTGTATTCCAATTATTATTATTATTATTATACTGATATATCATTATTTTACATGTAATACTAATGATAATAAATTACCAGAATAAAGGAAAAACACTTAGATATGATTTCTAAGTGTCCTATAATGGGTTATGGTAATTATTGAAGAGTGAACTTTGAATAACAATGTATGTACAGTACTGTATGGGAAATCTGAGTTAATTATTGTGTGAAAGTAGTTTACAAATCAACGATTGTCTTTGAACTTAAATGGAAGTTACCAATAATAAGAGCATATAATGCAAATAAATGTTTTGGGTTTTTTTGGCATGGCTTTGTTCACCTTGTTGCTGTTTCTGCGTCATATGGCTGCATGCAAGTGTTGCCTCGCATTCCCTATTGGAAAGTCTCTGTAGAGTCACACTTCCTCCAGTAGGTGCTGCTAGAGAATACTGAGTATAAGTGTCTGCGTGTGTGTGTGTGCGTGTGTGTGTGTGTGTGTGTGTGTGAGCGTGTGTGCGTACGCGTGTACATGTTAACTTGCATGTGTGCAGTCCACAAGCTGGGCTTGCCACCAAGCTCCTGTCAGCAGTCAGTCCACAAATCAGCACGTTTCCAAGGAGACCCTCATCAAAAAAAAAAAAAAAAATCGCAATAGCAATACTTTGCATATTCATGCCAGACCAACATTTCCAGAACACTGTTTAAACTGTGTTGTCAGCACACGTAGGCTAATGTAGGGAATGTTACTATAAATGAATCCATTTCATGTTGATCAATGCATCAACTATTGATGATTTTAAGCATTTCGCTGTGTCCAGGGCACTGCAAACTAACTGGCTAGACTGGTGTGTATGATGTCACAGACACCCTGGAAACATTTTTCGCACTCACTTTAACCACTTTAACTTTATTTGCCTAGGTAGCTGTCTTCTGTGGGGGAGGCCAATGTTTGTATACATTTTGAAATAGCAATAAACAATGTTGCCAGTATATTACAATTTATGTCAAGAGAAAGTGGAGTTTGAAACTAAATAAAAGGACTTATGGAGCAATGAAGAGAAACAGCAAGAACCAAGGCAAACTTAAAGGGATAAATAAGTCTCATAGCTCCCTGGAACATGAATGCATGCAACATTGTGGCGCGACCAGTCTACTGGAAGAGTAATAATTTTTAAGAAACCTTCTGCACGTGAAATCTCTAATACTTTTTTTTTTTTTTTTAATACAATATGCGATAAGAAGCCAGCCACCCTTTTATCAATCTAAGAGACAGTTTACATACTTCTGCTGTTTTGGTTAGCAGCGGAGTTCAAATGGGCTCAGCAGTTAACTAATGTGAAACGCAGTGTCTATGAACTAAGATAATTGACCTTCCTACCCTTGTTTTCCTGATGGGAAGAAGGAAGGATTAATTTGTCGTACAGTAAATACTTGTTATTATATACTGTACTCCTCCACAAAATCATGTTAAATGGGTCAAATGTATCTAAACTAATTATTTTCACTCATTGTCAATCGAGGATTTGTTGCTTTCAATCTTGTTGCGATATAATGTCACAAGGCTCCCGTTGAGTGAGGAAGAGGTGGAGCAATGAGACTTCTCAGACAGTTGAAGTGTCCAGAGGTAGGAGCTTTGCTCTGAGTCTAGTTTCAACACTTTAGATTGGTTCATAATTTGTTAAAATAAATAACAGACTACATGGGGACTAACCAGTTGTATTTGTAAATATAGTAACCATATTTGGCCATACGAGGTTTCCGCCTGAACGATATACGGGCATTATCTTGACTAACAATCATTCTTTGTATTTATATATAAACACACACACATACATACATACATATAAACACACATATATATATATATACACACACACACACACACACACACACACAGTGGACGACTGGTTAGCACATCTGACTCACAGTTCTGAGGACCCGGGTTCAAATCCCAGCCTCGCCTGTGTGGAGTTTGCATGTTCTCCCCGTGCTTGTATGAGTTTTCTCCGGGCACTCCGGTTTCCTCCTACATCCCAAAAGCATGCATGGTAGTTTGATTGAAGACTCGAAATTGTCCGTAGGTAAGAAAGTGAGTGGGAATGGTTGTTTGTTTATACGTGCCCTGTGATTGGCTGGCAACCACTTCAGGGTGTACCCCGCCTCTCGCCCGAAGATAGCTGGGATAGGCTCCAGCACGCCCGTGACCCTAGTGAGATAAGCGGTACGGAAAAATACATAAATGAATATATACATACCCACACACACATACAGCACATATTTTATGAGTATAACAGAATTGTTTGCACAAATAAAGGCCTCCCCTCTAGTAAATGCCTCTCCCCTTATAGACAGCTGGTGCGCCCTGCAATTGACGACTAATTGTACCAAACTACTGCATCTTTGCTTATTTTGGCATTGCTGTGGTACAGCATTTAAAAGGCAATGGTTTAGGCACACTGCATTCTGCTGATTCGCTGACTAAAAATCATCCACTCAAAATGCTGAATGTCCTCCTTTCTTTACTGTAGGATATTATTCTTTTTTATTCAAATTCATTGGTGGTGTCGGGATTTTGTGTTGACGGTGAAATAAAGATAAGGGCCCTAGTGCAGGGAAACAGAGAGGCGAGGCAGGATGAATCGCAACAAGAGGATTTATTTCCGAAAACAAAAATAATAACAGGGAACATGGAAACGTCTAAATAACTAAATTAACAAAGTCTAAAAATTTGAAATGTGATTTGTAGAAACAAGACTGACCAAACCCAGGGAACAAACAAATTGATGAGACAATGAGGCACACCTGGACAAGACATGAGTGGCTGGCGGGAGCTGATTGGTTAACACAAAGTAGAGGGCTGACGAGAACAGGTGGTCATGAAAACCAAACAAGTAGGCAAGACATGAACCTGGGACACAGGAAAACTTGACACAACGTGAAACAAACTAAATCTAATCAAAACCAAGTCAGCAAAAACAAACGTTTACAGGTGGGTCATTTTGTGCCACACTGCTATGATGTCAGATGACGTTTTACTATTCCAAATCATATCACAGTGAGCTGGACTGAACTGTACCACTTGGTGGAAACCATGGCTTTACTGCCCTCAGCTCTGATTCACCTTCTTATTTCTTTTTTATCACAGGGGGGGCAGTTTGAACTCTGGAATCTGACCTTTGGATGCACACCCCCGATTTAGGTAATCCCAAATGATCCTTTGGCGCGAGAGGGACTTTTTTTAAAAAAAATTGTCTTTTCCCCACGCAAATTACCTCGTAAAGCGGCTGTAAATAAGTCAAATTGCATATCGGGTATCATGTTTGTTCGAGCAACTGGAAACATATGAGTGTATTTAAAAGACATCTTTTAACCTAAATTAAATTAGCCCCAGATGAGTATATTTGAAGTGATGTCTAAAAAAAAAAAAAAAGCTCCCTATAATCCTCTTTTCTCCTCACCCTGATAAACCATCTGTCCTGGAATTCCGACTGAGCTGCACCCAAAGTTAAGAAAGCTCATTTCCTGAAAACATAAGCAGTGTCATGGGCTTCATTTCTAATGATTGTTGGTATTAAGATGATTTAGTGCAGAGGTGTGAAACTTACAACCGAGCATTTGATCTGAGGAGTGTTGATAAAAGCTTTCAAACGCTCTTACTATATAATAATAAACTATCATTGCATCATATTTTCTCTAGCCCGCAAAGTACTATAATCCCTTAAATAGCCCCCAACTCTGACACATTAGTCCACCCGCTTGCTTTCCACTGATTTCAGTTGTGACCCCATCGCTTCCTACTTCCAACACCAACATGTCTAACATATCTATTGTAGGCTTCTTGCATTGGACTAGCGACATGAGGCTGGTTTGCATTGAGTGGCTGTTAACCCTTTGTTGCCTCATTCTGGGGTACCATTGGACCAGCAGCCGCTGACGAGGTTTAGCCCTTTAAGAGTAGGTGAAGAGATTATGCAGTTTATTATCCACATCTCTCTCTCTCTCTCTCTGTCTCTCTCTCTCTCTCTCTCTCTCTCTCTCTCTCTCTCTCTCTCTCTCTCTCTCTCTCTCTCCCTGTCTCGGCGCCTCCATCCCCTGGCGTGGCCGCATGGGGCCTGTACGAAATTTAATACCACGTCTACAACAAGATAAGGCTTTCTTATGGCCAGATTAACAATATGCCCATTGTTTGTTGGCCCCTTACAGCCTTGCGAGCGGGCAACGGTGTCCATTGTGAAAAAGAAGAGTTAAGAGAGGAAGAGACTCCAAGAGAATTAGAGGCCAAAGGAAGAGACAACTAGAAAGAGAAAGAGAAAGGAATTTGGCCACCTCCGATTGTCTCGCATGGCTGGGTCGAATGCAACGTATACTTCCCCCGGTAACCGGAGACTGAGGAAGGCTTGTTAGTGGCCAAATTGCCCCTCAAGTCGACTGACAAGAATTGTCAGCAAATAGGGCAGAAGGACCCTCACCGGGCATGTCTCTAGCCAGGGTCCGTGACTGGCAATTACAAGGGAGGTGGAGCAATCAAAAAGTGCTGATGGCAAAGCTGTGTGTACTGGATGTCTGTGTGTGTGTGTGTGTGTGTGTGTGTGTGTGTGTGGTTGTACAGTACCCAGGTGTTACAACTTCCTGTGACACAAACCATGCTTTTATTCAATGAAAATATCAATAAAAATACTCACTAACCAGATACACCACACTCCTTGCTGTTAACACTTCTCCTTTGGTAAAAGCAGGTAAAACGAGGTACTTCTTACAAGGTACTACAAGCGTTGATCACTGCAGGTCACAAATCGCTTGAGAAAAATTGTGCCAAAGCAAAAATAAATGTTAACGTTAGCCTGTTGCTGTGCAATAAAAGGCCCAACGTTTTATTTATTTCATATCCAGGAGGTTTACCTTCTCCTTGGAGTGTCTAACTTTCTTTTGGCGCATTGGTTGTGTGCCAGAAGCCTTAGGAGGAGCACAGCGTTTGGATAGCATCTTCTAGCATTAAAGAAAGCGTACAAAAATAGGTGGAAATACTGTACTGCACCCTGTAAAACACTCATGGTATGTAAATTTATCTCGTTGAGCAACATCAGGTTTTACCCAAGAAAAGCACATACTTACAGTATTACAGTACTTTCTTCTACAAGGTGTGTCAGAACAGTACCAGGACAAATGTCACGAAAGATATATTTCAAACTACAAACTGCGCACGAGAAAAGGTGAGAGTTGTGGCAGGACAACTCGTGGCTGCTTCATCATGACAGCGCGCCTACTCACAATGCTCTGAGCATCTGACAGTTCCTGGCCTTGATGGAGCAACTTCCCTACACACCAGACCTGGCTCTGTGTGATTTATTAAAATTTTTTTTTTCCCTCATCTTCCTTTTTGAAGACATGGATGGCACACATGGAGGATCCTGGAAAAGTCCTTTCCAGGAGTGCATGAAGGTGTGTCAGAGAAGGCTGGGAAAGCGCGGCGGATCGCTGTGAAGGGGAAAACTTTGGAACGTTTGGATTTGAAATATATCTTTTGTGACACCAGTCCTTGAAACTTTATGAAACACCTCATCTGTTGAACTCCAAACACTCACTTTTCCTGCCCTGCTCCGTTGAATGTAATTGCCAACTATTAATTTATACCCAGATATTTTTATCTACATTCTGGAATGTCGTGTGGCTGTTTGAAACCAAAGCACACAGTTGCAGCAATATCCCCCTTCGCTGGGTTCTTTGTCTTCTGTTGCATCACTGATGTGTAAAAGATGCTCAAGTGAAATGCTACCACAGACCTCACAACCATAGAGACAAATGAAAGAAGGAAGCAAAGATAAAGTGGTAACATTCATCTTTGCTAGCATGCAGTGTCACCGCGCAGACGCACTCGTGTTCTCGCTTGGAGTCACATGGTGACAGTTAACAGCTGTTTTGCCTTTAATAAGATTAGGCTAAAGAAATTAGTTGGACCCTGCCTAATCTGTCATTTAATAGAGGAGACCACCTGGGGCCTGCCTTATCCCTTCCACCCTGAATTGACTAATCAAAGAGGGTTTGATTCATATACGCGGAATTAGGTTATTATAGCAAACAAATGAAATAACTAAAACTCAGAATCATTATAGCAAACAAATGAAATTACTAAAACTAAAATGGAAAAATCAGAATCTTCTTTATTTGCCAAGTATGTCCAAAAAACACACAAGGAATTTGTCTCCGGTAGTTGCAGTCGCTCTAGTACGACACACAATGGTCATTGCACCGGACTATTGTTCTATTAGTCATCCATTAGTCTGCTGTAATTGCCGGAGGACTCTGCATCTTTTTGCACAATTGTCAAAAAAAAAAAAGTACCGACATTACTGGTAACATTTTATTGCTCAGTGACTGTGTTATTTATGTCGCTATGTCTCAAAAGTATTCTCTGTCTGTTGTCTGTTGTCGTACTAGAGCGGCTCCAACTACCGGAGACAAATTCCTTGTGTGCTTTTTGGACATACTTGGCAAATAAAGATGATTCTGATTCTGATGCGCTTTCGGCATTGATTTTAAATTCATTTATATTGGATAAATACATAGCTACAGAACGGACACAGAAGGAAGGTCGAACATTCCTTTGGGAACTGTAGTTCACTTAACTGTGTGTCACCTAGAAGGGACACCTTATTTGGGCAGCGCCATCGTATTGACAGCTTGCCAGACCAAGCGCAAGTTTTGCCGCAAAGCTAACTTTTACGTCCAAGCTGTTTTTGTTGCTACATGTTGCTAACCGAAACGGCCAAGACAGCTACCAAATATTTAGCGTCTTCACAGAACCTGCATGTCAGTTATTCATCTTTTGGGGAAAACTCAGAGAAATGGACAACTGTCAAAATGATGTTTGCCGCCACGAAAGGCTGACACAGAAGGTGATTGAACTACTGCAACAAAAGGACATTTTAACAGCATGACTTCAGAAACAGCAGGAAAATTTGAAAAGTTTTGTCACAAAAATCATGGACTCAACGACAACAACAACAACAAAACCAACTGGATGCACTTTTACTGGAGCTATATCAGGTAAAAGCAAGCTTATTTTCTACCTGTCTATATAACATTCACAAATCTGGAAGTCCACTTGAGAGGTTTGCAATTTAGCAACAAGGGAAGGAAAACATGCAAATAAGAACTTGATTTTTTTTTGTAAGATAAACATATAAATATATATATTTTAAAAAGGCCACACTACAGCATGTGTCTCATGAATAGTTTTACTGTACATTGTGATGCATCTGATCTAACCTTAGTAATAGTATTATGCACTGCACTTATTGCACTTCAAAATATGTGGACTGTTATACAGTACCTGTATTTGATTTGTGGATGGTTGTTCATCTTTTAGAAAGTTAATCATTTTTTTCAATGGTATTTTTTGTTGAGTTTTTATTACACAATACTTATTTTGATCTTTTCTTTAGCTCACACTTGATAAATACCCTGAAAAAGAAAACTACAACCAATCCTGAAACTAATAAAAACAAAACTAAAAAGAAGCATTTAAAAAAATAATAATAATAAAAACAAACCTGCTCTAAAAACTAATTAAAACCTACTGAATTTGAAAAAGAAAAGTCAAAACAAAATAAAAACTCACTATGATGGAAAATCCCAAACTATTATAATCCTGACTCTGCTGGTCCAAGCAAACATTGTTTTAGGAAGTTCAAGATAAAATGGGTCAAACGATGTAACGATGAAGCAGGCTGTTGTCAGTTGTTCAGTTTTTTTTCTTCCAGTTTCTCCAACCAAGGTGAAATTTTGAATCTTTTTTAAAAAAATTATTATTAGTTGATAGCTATCAACTAATAATAAAAAAATAGATTCATAATTTCACCTGGGTCGGAATGATTTTGAGCGCTTTTATAAATTAAATCAAATATTTGTAACAGATGCTTGGTCCTCCCTGCAGTTGGCAAAAAATAGGCCTCTGACTACTATATATATATTAAAAAAAAAAACATAAGTACAGTAGTTGATCTTTGACGTGTTTTAGTCCTATTCTTCCATGTTGACTGATTTTATACTTGCATGACAGCGGTATAGATGAGTTTTAAAAAGTACATATTTTAGGATTTGACAGCTGATTGTAATATCAAATGTTTCGCACACATGCTGTTTCACGGTCAAACAGCTAAACTCAGTTTAACGTTTGCCATTCCAATTGTAGCCACTGAATCGTCACCTATAAAAATGTACACTTCCCTGCTGAATATTTTCAATTCAGTGTTGTTTTCTGCCTTTTCTCTTTCCAGGGCAGAGGGCTGTTGCGAAAGTCAGTGGGAAGCGAGGTGAGCTGTTTTGTGGGTGCAAAAGCGTTCTGGCACAGCTGCACAATCGGACCTTTCTACAGTGCAAATCAGTGAGGCAGCCCCCCGGCTTGGGCCGCTGCCCAGAAAGCACAGTTTGTGAGTGAGTCTCACCTTACCCTTGTGCAGCGGCTGAAAGGAACCACTATTATCACTGTACCGCACTCACCCTGACACCTTTTTCTTTTCTTCATCACTGCCGCCTCCTCCTCCTTCTCGCCCTCTTTCTCCTCCTTTCATCTCTCCCAGCTTCTCCATTTCCACCATTATTGTTTCTCCTTTCTGTATTCTTCCCCATACGCTCCCTCCAATGCAACAGATTGCCATCAGAGTCTGCGAGCCACTCAAATCGGTTGTGACAGTTTTCTATTACTGTGTTTACCTGCCCGAAGGCAGCGGCGGCCATTCTTGAACCTCATTCAGATCACCTCGATCTGGAGCGCAACCGCAAGGCTATGCTTAGCGTCTTGAGGCCGATACGTCGTGTGGTTGCGCACGTCTACTGTTTTTTGCATCAGAGGAGGGCCAGATGGAGACTATTATCATGGATGTTGAAATGTTTATGAAAAGTTATAAACAGGGCCTTGCTTGAGAATAGCTCCGCAAATGTAGCTTGATGCTATCACACTGGCTTTCTGCTTGCAATAATGTTCATATTTCTGGTTTGGCTGTTTGATGCAGCAGCCACAGAAAGCAGTGGTTTGTGGCCGTAAATTTATTTCATTCTTAAATCTGACCTCGGGATTAAGTTTGTTAATTTTTACTTTTGATTTATTTGTCTTACAGAATAAGATAATACAGTGTGTGTCCCCCCGCCCAAAAAAAAACCACTCTTTGATTGGCCATTATCAAGTTTGTTTTGATTTAGGTTTTTTATTGACATAAATGTAAGTCTAATGAGTTGAATTAAATAAATTACCATTACATTTAGGATAATTTAATGGAATGAAAGAAAACACTAGTCTTCTGTTGTCTATGCGACATTAGCTCGATGTTTTGTTTTGTTTGTTGTTTTGTTTTGTAATTTAAATTTACAGTTTGTCACCGAAATGAAATATTTAATTTTGACCAAAGGATTGTATTTAATTGAATGTGATTTGCGCAGGCAATGCTGACTTGGACAGAAGGAGCGATGTTAACATTGATAAGAAAAAAATGATAAACTTTGCATTTTGGTAACTTTCCAGTTAGTTTAAAGTCATTTATGTTTTGAAATAAACATTAGTCATTGACTAAACGTAATATCCAGCCTTTGATTCTGACGCATCATTGTCTGGAGAGTGCAGGCCAGATAGACGCTAGCCTACTGTGACAGGAGGAGCTGCTGCTTAACCGTACGTATTTCTCTCAGATAACCCTGAAAGATGCCATAAAAACATTTGTAAATGACAAACGCGAAGACCTGTACCTTGCGTGAAGCTTGTATGCGTGTGTGTGAATGTATATGAGCACTGAACCTCACTGCTGTGCTTTTAAATGAAGGTAAGTTAGCAAGAGCTAACGGTTTGGCTAACGCTGGTAATCTTTGCGTCATTATTATTATTATTATTTTTTTCAAATTAAGCAGTGTTAATTTTTATTTTTTCCCCAGTGTATTTTTGACCAATTGTTCTCCTGTTGCGAGGTTGGCTGATATGGAGGTCTTCAAGAATGTTGCCGATGGACGACTTAAACACGTCCATCTGCTTTAAACTTATCTCTGATGCGAGCAATCTGGTTGGTTGATCCCTGTGAAACTTTCTTCTAAATTGTCTTGTATTTCTGGGGCATTTTTGTATTCTTACTTTATGACAAAATTTTCTTTCTTCAAAAGTTAATTTTACATTTGTCATTATTTAGGGTTATTTGCACCTGAACCAAACACGAAAAAATATATGACTAATGGGAAGTCAAAGAGTGGATAAATATTTTTGAAGAGGAAGAAAAGAGTAATATGTAATTTCTTTAACGGGACTACATAAGATCTGAGGCTGCCACATCCGTAATGGTCAGTTCTTTCATCAAATAATTGTTGTTCCATGTCAAAGAAAGAACCCTATTGAATTTTTGGAAGCTTTTTTTGACTTAAGATGTTGGAGGTTATCAAGGTCAAAAATCAGAATTTCGGTCGCATGTTCCTCGTCGTCCGTCTTCCAAGCTGGCACATTTTCCAGATGTGCTTCTTTAAACATTCTTGAAGTTAGAATACTATTGCTATTGCGTCATACACAGCAAAAGATGCTCGAAGTAAAGGGGATCATAAATGGTGTGCATTCATCTTCTCTTTACAGTTTTCGGGTCCTCTTTCAAGAACAAGGAACCTATTGATTTTGAATGCCATTCAGTAGCTTACTTCAAGACAAATATTATTGCCATGTTGTCTCCAACACCCCAAACTCCTTTTAAATGCAATTTTGTTTGCATGGATTATTTCCTATTTTCAAATGTGTTTAAAATATTTTTTACTTGGTAGTTAGGTTTATAAAGATATCGTCAACAACAGTTTATGTAAGGAACCTGCTTGTGTCACACTGTCAGCTCTCGGGCTCTCTTATCTGTGCGGACAGGTCATTGGGTCAAAGAGATTAGATTGGTGGTTGCTAGGTAGAATTTGGCAAGTGAGTGAAACAGGTTCCTCCTATCTGTCCACCACTTCCTCAGCCCCCGCAGCAGCTTTTACTCATTTTTGCTATACAGCCTGCAAGCACACAAGCAGACAGATACACTAACGTTGCTTGTGGAATGTTACAAATATGTTTATATTGAATCTGTAATTGCAGTGTTAGGGTAATGGTAATACGATGGGGTTTTCTATAATAACTTATTAGAAAATAAATGTGATGTGTCACTGATGTGACGTTATCAGCAAAGTCAATCTTGTGTTTCCTGGCCAAAACACAACCCGTCGAAACAGATCTGAGTCTGCGTGCTTGCTTACAGCTGACTCCCATTGTTGATTTGTCTTTAAAAAAAAAAAAAAAAAAGAGCCACATTCTGCTTGATGAGTGCCTAAAAGTTCAGCTTCTAAGGTTGAACGTAATCCATTCAGCGATTTGTTCTGATTCACAAAACATTTCTCATAGGAAATAATGATAATAGCTCATCTATTCTCAGGGCAAACCCTTCATTAACTGTACATGTAATGTTACATGAGGTAACATTTTAACATTTAACAGAAACTGTCATACAAGTGCAAAGTCAGTTAACCTCTATTCATATGAAAACAATGAAACACACAGCCTTAATTTAAATGACAAGAATGTGTAATGCATATTTTCACATTCTTACCTGACATAAGTGTAAAAAGAAGTTAACAACTGTAAAATGTTAAAAAATAATAATAATAATAACTTGTGCCTTAACTTTGATAAGAAGTGGCATAACTTCCAGTGTAATATTCTCTTATGTTCTTATGCAATGAGTCCAGGGTGTAAAGTCAGCTGATGAGGAGAAGCGCTATAGAAAATTGATTGATGGATGCTTGAATGTGAATTGTACAACCTTGCGGGTGTTCAATTTTGAGTTCCCTTTAACTGCTGTTGTGATTTGGCAACTATATACTATAAATGATCATTTTGTGTATTCTCAATCCATTTTCTGCAAACACTGTGATGCGCAAATGGATGTTGTATCATAAAAGCTCATTTGTTCTCTTTAATATTTACCCCGAACCCGCTTCAAGTCAGTGTCTATTAAGAATACAGGTGAAGCAATCCCTCCCAAGGCTGCCGATGACCTTGCTGCTGGTGTGTGTGTGTGTAACAGTGTTTACAGAACTCTCCCAAGCCTTGCAATTAGTTAATTGAAAAGTTATGTACTTGGCATGAATAATTGAAAGCAGGATCTCTGGAATTAGCACCGTATGCGTGAACACAAATTAATCCACAGCCGCTGCAGTACAGGACACAACTTGTGTTAAGGATTTGAACGAAATTTGAAAACATGTACCACATCAAAATATTTGAAAAGGTGTTTTTGGGGACAGGACATTAGTTCAACCTATTTGAATGAAGCGATGTTAATGACAGCCTTTCCAAATGCTCTGTGTTTTAACAGATAACTTAATTAGTTTCAATAATATTATTTTTTTAAGTACATATTTGCAGTCTTGATCCATAAGATGTTGAATTTGTCACATCATCATGTAAAGTGAACCGTGCAGACTAAACAACGCTCATTCAGCAGCCTTCAGCACACATGGTTCGTATTTAAGAAAAAAAACATCCAATGAGAAGTCTTTGACCTTATCACTCTTAACATGTGCAGTAACTGACATCAAGACGTCCATCGTAGCTGGAAAGTTACTTACAAAAAATATATAGCTGTATCATATGATCACATGCACATACTGTATGTAGGCTTTGAGGATTTAGGACTTTACCCCTGATCATATACATGAAAAATATTTGTTTTATAGGCAGTATGCATAGGATGGATGATAAAAGCAAGTGAAAGTTAGAAATTTAAATTCCTTTATACAGCAAGGAACCATATTTGGTTACTGGACTTAAGTCAAAATGGACACATTCTGATTTGTTTTTTTTTTTTTTTTTTTGTTATTCTGATGCCAACCAGACAAGGATACCAGTGGCATGGCAAAGTGGAAAAGTGTCATGATGATGACCACAGAACCAAAAATCATGTGTGGCATACAAAGAGGTTCAAATGTTGAGTAATTTGACACCATTTTGTTTTCATTATCCAATGGTGAACTGCTCTGTATACTTGTATGACAGCTACAAACGTTAAAATGTTGATGTACTGTAGGTCATTTTATAGGTCTGGAAAAAAGACCGCAATGGTAAATTGCAGTTTTATGTGCATTGCTGAGATTTTATCATTATTGTTACTGCGTACACTGGCCAGAAAGGTGTTCATTTGCAACTTCAATTATATGCATATGCGAATAAATACCAAATACTGTGTGCTTTGAGTGTATTGTGTCATATTGTTAATAATCTAAACCATGAAAACACAAAACTGACCTAGATTCAACTGTCCTGAGACAGTGTCATGGCTTGCCACTCAAAGTTTAACACTAAACTCAACACCCTCAATATAATGGATCAAGTTATATAGTCCCACGTCGTGCTATAAGTTGACACTGTGATGTTGTAATCGTCCTCTGGAGGGTTAACTCATTGTACACGCTTCATGCTTGGCCTCCGTGTTTAACCGTGGTTATCCGAACAGGGCTAACATGACCTGCAGGGCTCCTTTACAAACACTTCCGAGACTTCTCACTTCACCTTCATTTGGCAGCCGACCACAAAGCATCTGTCACAGCGACTGCTGGAGATCGCCTTTAGCCCGCAGCTGATGAATAATAAAGAGAAAAGAGTTTGTATTCATGGTGCCATGCTTTGCCATTCTTATTGCAAATAAGAAAATTCAGCTTTATACAAATGCAAAGCATGTTTAATTGACTTGACTGTGTCAAGTAAAACCTCCAAAGTGGAACACAATCCAGCACATTGGTTGACTACAAGTGTCATTTTCAAAGAATTATTCCCACAAGAAATAATCATCTGTTCCAGGATCAAAATGTCACCACCTTCACTTTGTGGGCTATGTTTCAAGTAACAGGTGACAAAAATAAGGCAGCCATCGTATATAACAACGCTAAAGTAAAGTAAAACTGCTCGTCCATTGTAGAGACTGACACTGTGGAGAGAGGTTTTTGCAAAGCATCACTATGACGTTTGAACATGTGTTTAGTTTGTAAAGTGGTGCCTTGACTTACAAATGTAATTTGTTCCGTGACCACACTCATAACTCAAAACAACTTCGATCTAAAACCATCTTTCCCTATTGAAATCAATGGAAATGCCATTAATCCTTTCCAGCCCCCATAGAACACGAACAAAATCCTTTGTAACATGTTTTTTGATAAGAAAAAATAGCACTCTACCGTATTGTACTTTTAGAAAACATTCGGTAATAACCTAATTAAAAATAATGTGAAGAATTAAACGTATCAAAAAATCTGCAGTAATATTAGTTATTTATATTAACTGGTACCCTTCTGTGGTGACATCAATATAAAAACAAAAGGCCAAACAAAATGCAAGACAAATTCATCTAATTCATTCATTCATTCATCTAATTCCTTAGATGTTTATATATTTTTTTTTTTTATTTTGTATTTTTTTTTTCAGAAAAGGTGTAAATTCCACTGCACAGTACTATGTAAAAGTCTTAGATTAGTACAGAATTACACGTCCAACTAGAATGTTTCCCAATCATGCGCAGAAATATTAACTTTTGTATTGTACCTGTTTGTTTGTTTGTTTGTCAATGTGTTTGCTAGTTATCAGACTAGTTGCTGGTTCATGGATGTTGACCAATAGACGGCTTGTGCCATTTTAATTGTGGGTGGGTGGACAGTCCCATTGTAACACAAAAATAAATTCCCATCAGCACGTTTTTCCAGATCCTCACCAAAAATGTTTGTTTAATCCGGCTATGTGTATGTGTGCTACTATTGACTGTTTTACTACATGAAACTGAAAACTGATCTTTATAAATTTGGTTGTGAAATAGCACACATTTGACCTCTGTCTTATTTTTCCTCTCCGGCATTCCTCGTCTATCATCGTGGCCGCTGGGCTCTGGCGACAGACGAGTCCGCGCTACGCCGCTTTGACGAAACTGATCACTGCTAGCGTGGCCAAGTTGCAAGGCCTTGGCCCGAGGCCCAATTCACACCAGCTCTGGAATTACAGCGGAGCAACAGTCCCATGACTAAGCTGTGTTTACAAGACGACGTGACCAGTCTGTGCTCACAAGTGGAAACATCGTTTATATGAATTACTGGCCGGTAGATAGCCATAAATATTCATGAGGGGCTTTTAATTGAGCGAGGGGGCGGACATGCGCGGCGATGTAAACAACCATGGTCTGTCACACTGATGCTATTAGGTAACATAGACATAAAGCTGTCATCCTACTCGAGATGCCACAATGAAGTAATCATCCGTTTGAAGGAAGTTTTTGTTGGCTAAATTTATCCAGTCATGCCATTATTCATTCTAAAGACTGAATGAATGAACTTTACTTCCTGGTAAACATGCCACTCTTAACTATTGTCATTGCAGTTTTGTTCATTTGCATTATTAATTTAATCTCGTATTAAAAGAAGTTTTAGGATAAAGAAAACTTGTAGTGTTGCATATACAATTAGTAATTTTCTACAAAATGGCTTGTTGTGTAGTCGTAATGTTCACTTATTAATTTATATATACTATTTTGAGTACTGATTGATTTATTATTTATTCCCTTGGCTGAATTTATTAAATGTTGTATTTTTTTTTTGTAATCATATTTTTTATTTTTCTCTTTTCTTAATTCATATTTGCTATCTTTTTTAGTGTAGTGGGCTGTGAAAGACTGTAAAGGTGATCAGTTTTCAAATTACTTAAACAATAACAAAATAAATATCCAATCTATGATAAACGTAAAAACAAAGTTGGTCTCACGAGAAATTAGTAGATAATCGAACAAAAGCACTACAGATGAGCACTATATATTATATATTAGAACTGGATAAACAAAACAAAAAAATGCCATGTCCTTCCACAACACATGCCACAAATATAGCATGTAAAATTTTATATTTTGTTTATTAATGAAAAAAAATAGTCATGAACTTAATACTAATCTCAAAGCATTACGGTATAAAGAGTTAAAACTAGGGCATAAAATGGTCCTAAAAAATAACAAGTTAAAAACGTGATCCCAAAAAGGTAATTATCCTTTCTAATTACAGTACATTACTTTTTGTATAATATCCCACTAAATAATTATGAGAGTAATATCGAACTGGTTATACAACCCCAATTCCAATGAAGTTGGGATGTTGTGTTAAACAAATAAAAACAGAATACAATGATTTGAAAATCATGTTTAACATGTATTGAATTGAATACACTACAAAAACAAGATATTTAATGTTCAAACTGATAAACTTTATTGTTTTTAGCAAATAATCATTAACTTAGAATTTTATGGTTGGAACACGTTCCAAAAAAGCTGGGACAGGTGGCAAAAAAGACTGAGAAAGTTGAGGAATGCTCATCAAACACCTGTTTGGAACATCCCACAGGTGAGCAGGCTAATTGCGAACAGGTGGGTGCCATGATTGGGTATAAAAGGAGCTTCCCAGAATTGCTCAGTCATTCACAAGCAAAGATGGGTGAGGTTCACCTCTTTGTGAACAAGTGCGTGAGAAAATAGTCTAACAATTTAAGGACAATGTTCTTCAATGCACAATTGCAAGGAATTTAGGGATTTCATCATCTACGGTCTAAAATATCATCAAAAGGTTCAGAGAATCAGGAGAAATCACTGCATGTAAACGGCAAGGCCGAAAACCAACATTGAATGCCCGTGACCTTTGATCCCTCAGGCGGCACTGCATCAAAAACCGACATCAATGTTTAAAGGATATCACCACATGGGCTCAGGAACACTTCAGAAAACTAATGTCAGCAAATACAGTTCGGCACTACATCCGTAAGAGCAACTTGAAACTCTACTATGCAAAGCAAAAGCCATTTATCAACAACACCCAGAAACGCCGCCGGCTTCTCTGGGCCCGAGCTCATCCAAGATGGACTGATGCAAAGTGGAAAAGTGTTCTGTGGTCCAACGAGCCAACATTTCAAATTGTTTTTGGAAATTGTGGACGTCGTGTCCTCCGGGCCATAGAGGAAAAGAACCATCCGGACTGTTATGGAAGCAAAGTTCAAAAGCCAGCATCTGTGATGGTATGGAGCTGTGTTAGTGCCAATGGCATGGGTAACTTACATATTTGTGAAGGCACCATTAATGCTGAAAGGTACATACAGGTTTTGGAGAAACATATGCTGCCATCCAAGCAATGTCTTTTTCATGGACGCCCGTGCTTATTTCAGCAAGACAATGCCAAACCACATTCTGCACGTGTTACAACAGTGTGGCTTTCTAGTAAAAAAGTGCGGGTACTAGACTGGCCTGCCTGCAGTCCAGACCTGTCTCCCATTGAAAATGTGTGGCGCATTATAAAGCGTAAAATACGACAACGGAGACCCCGGACTGTTGAACAGCTGAAGCTGTACATCAAGCAAGAATGGGAAAGAATTCCACCTACAAAGCTTTAACAATTAATGTCCTCATTTCCCAAACGTTTATTGAATGTTGTTAAAAGAAAAGGTGATGTAACACAGTGGTAAACATGACCCTGTCCCAGCTTTTTTGGAACGTGTTGCAGCCATAAAATTCGAAGTTAATGATTATTTGCTCAAAACAATAAAGTTTATCAGTTTGAACATTAAATATCTTGTCTTTGTAGTGTATTCAATTAAATATAGGTCGAACATGATTTGCAAATCATTGCATTCTGTTTTTATTTATGCTTAACACAACGTCCCAACTTCATTGGAATTGGGGTTGTACTTTGTTCTACAAAAGGTTTAAGTATGCAAATGCTTGCCAATTCCATCTCAGAAAGGGCTTTACATGTCCACAATTGTGTTTGGCACTATTGTCCTTGCGTTTGTGCATGTAGGAGGTGTGGCCTACAAAGTGTAGTTAAAGCTGTCACACTTAAGCTTTAGTGTGGCCGACGGCACATGAATCCAAGCTTCAGTGTGACGCACAGAGTCGGAGGCTGACAAATTGACAATAGCCGCCTCCGTGGTGAAAGCATTTAACACAAGCATGTCATAACAACAAGCTTAAGTCCCAGTGACGTGCGGAGGCTGCGGGGGCTTTGAGATTGTAATTATTGTCGTGAGCAAAGTCGCCAACAAAGACGTGAAAGATGAGCGTGATCCATCCAAGGTCACTCCCCCCCAGACCTGACGGGGTTCGCAGAGATTTACAGGGAGGGCTGTGATAGACAGATCCCTTCCCCTTAAGAGAAGTGAGCTGTTGGGAGGGGGTTGACATACCTGAGCCCCTCAGACAAGGTGAGACGGATCCTCACGCGCCTCGGTGAGCTGTTCTAAAGCAGGCCTGGCGACAGAGTAATGGACCAATTACCAGTCATTTGTACTGAAAGTTCTGACCCGTCACCGCCAGACAAATTAGCAATATCCCACGAATACATTGTGAGGGTGGTGTAAGCCAAGCATATTAAATGCCAACTTGGTTTCCTTTTTTTATTATAATTGTATCTCACTGGGGGAAACCAGAAAACTGAGTGTTAAGAATTTCTGCCTCATAGTGCTGAGGTTTTAGGTTCTGATCTCTGCTCCAGCTTTCCTGTGGGGTTTGCTTCTTCTCCCCCAGCTTGCGTGGGTTTTCTCCAGGTGCTCCGACTTCCTCATTCATTTCTTAAATATGCACATTAGGTTTAGCGAGGCTCTAAATGGTCCATAGATGTAAATGTGAATGATTGTCTATATGTGCCCTATAATTGGCTGGTGGCCAGTCCATGGTGTACCTTGCCTCTTGCCAAAAAGTCAGCTGGGATAGGCTCCAGCTCACCTGTGACGCTAATGAGGATAATCGCGATAGAAAATGTATATTGTAAAAAAATAAATAAAAATTGTGTACATTCACTGTTGTAGAAAATTGGAGGGAGCCAATGCAATCTTCCACTATGCATTTGTAGTCACATATTTTGCGACGTCGAGAAAGTATACATATTTTTTTCTAAATTTCATGGCACTTTGATTTATTACCGTTGATCCATTACATCCAGCCAAGACTCTTTTTGTATGCAATATATATATATATATATATATATATATATAGATATGAGTACATCAGTTGCAATAGTCTTTGGCCCAGGTTGGAACATAATGTGAAGACTAATTATCATGCATGTATCTAGGTTTCTCATAGATGATGTTTTCCACAGAAGCGCACATCTCGTATCGCCAAGGTCCTTCAGTTGGCCGCACGCCGCCGCCATGTCAGCCCCAGCTGCTCTGCTTTAACGACAGCCTGCCGTTTGATCGTCCGCATGCTTGTCACTGAATATGTGTGAGAAACTTGGCGCTTGTTGCCTCATTCTTTCCACACTTCCACCAACACAGAAGTCAGTGAATGCAGCCTGGCTAAAGAAAAGGCTCCGCTTTTATCCAAAATAGTAGCCGTCATGTTTCCTTCATCTTCAGTGATTCAGTTGAAGAAGATGATGAAGTAACCTGTGGCCTAAAGACCGAATGGAGTCTCTTTAGTGCCACTTTACTGACACCCCCTTAGTGGTCAAGATGCATTGATTTTATTGAGAGGATGGTGAAATACGCTTTCCTTCATCCTCTCCGCTTGGCTTTTCCCAGGACGGGGAAGCTATGGAGCAGCTCTGTGGTGGCATTGGCATGCTGTGGAGAGAGTAAGTTAAATACTTGAACTTGGTATTTACACGAGGAAGTGTGCCTCTCTCATTTGGAGCGGAAAGTGGCGTAAAAATTCTCAAGGAAAATGTTTGCTGACTCATTAGGAATCCTCGCAGGGATTTAAAGCTGCAGCGCTGTGAGGCTGGTGTTTGTTGCTGTGAACAACTTTGACATTTAGTGGATTGAACTGGCAATTGGAAGCTAATTATGTAATGACTTTATGAGACATGATCGGGTTTAAGCTGGCTTTTACGTGCATGTTGCCTTTCATCTAGGAACAAGGAGTTCGTTTCAAGGTGTGGACTTATTGCTGATTCAGTATATTAGCTGACAAGCTGCCAGTCATTTGATGTACAACCCCAATTCCGATGAAGGTGGGACATTGTGTTAAACATAAATAAAAACAGAATACAATGATTTGCAACTCATGTTCGACCTATATTTAATTGAATATACTACAAAGACAAGATATTTAATGTTCAAACTGATAAACTTTATTGTTTTTAGTAAATAATCATTAAATTAGAATTTTATGGCTGCAACACATTCCAAAAACGCTGGAACAGGGTCATGTTTACCACTTTTCTTTTGACAACATTCAATAAACGTTTGGGAACTGCAGACACCAATTGTTGAAGCTTTGGAGGTGGAATTCTTTCCCATTCTTGCTCGATGTACAGCTTCAGCTGTTCAACAGTCCGGGCTCTCCGTTGTCGTATTTTATGCTTCATAATGCGCCACACATTTTCAATGGGAGACAGGTCTGGACTGCAGGCAGGCCAGTGTAGTACCCGCACTCTTTTACTACAAAGCCACACTGTTGTAACACGTGCAGAATGTGGTTTGGCATTGTCTTGCTGAAATAAGCACGGGCGTCCATGAAAAAGACATGGCTTGGATGGCAGCATATGTTTCTCCAAAACCTGTATGTACCTTTCAGCATTAATGGTGCCTTCACAGATGTGTAAGTTACCCATGCCATTGGCACTAACACAGCCTCATACCATCACAGATGCTGGCTTTAGAACTTTGCGTCCATAACAGTCCAGATGGTTCTTTTCCTCTTTGGCCCGGAGGACACGACGTCCACAATTTCCAAAAACAATTTGAAATGTGGACTCGTCAGACCACAGAACACTTTTCCACTTTGCATCAGTCCATCTTAGATGAGCTCGGGCCCAGAGAAGCCGGCGTTTCTGAGTCTTGTTGATAAATGGCTTTTGCTTTGCATCGTAGAGTTTCAAGTTGCACATACGTATGTAGCGCCGAACTGTATTTACTGACATTGGTTTTCTGAAGTGGGCGGGCATGGTGGACGACTGGTTAGAGCATCTGCCTCACAGGGTTCAATCCCCAACGCCGCCTGTGTGGAGTTTGCCTGTTCTACCCGTGCCTGCGTGGTTTTTCTCCAGGCACTCCGGTTTCCTGTGTGAATGGTTGTTCGTTTGTATGTGCCCTGTGATTGGTTGGCAACCAGTTCAGGGTGTACCCCGCCTCCTGCCCGATGATGGCTGGGATAGCCTCCAGCACACCCGCGACCCTAGTGAGGAGAAGCGGCTCAGAAAATGGATGGATGGATGGATGGTTTTCTGAAGTGTTCCTGAGCCCATGTGGTGATATCCTTTACACATTGATGTCGGTTTTTGATGCAGTGCTGCCTGAGGGATCGAAGGTCACGGGCATTCAATGTTGGTTTTTGGCCTTGCCGCTTACATGCAGTGATTTCTCCAGATTCTCTGAACCTTTTGATGATATTATGGACCGTAGATGATGAAATCCCTAAATTCCTTGCAATTGTACATTGAGGAACATTGTCCTTAAACTGTTCGACTATTTTCTCACGCACTTGTTCACAAAGAGGTGAACCTCGCCTCATCTTTGCTTGTGAATGACTGAGCAATTAAAGGAAGCTCCTTTTATACCCAATCATGGCAACCACCTGTTCCCAATTAGCCAATTCACCTGTGGGATGTTCCAAACAGGTGTTTGATGGGCATTCCTCAACTTTCTCAGTCTTTTTTGCCACCTGTCCCAGCTTTTTTGGAACGTCTTGCAGCCATAAAATTCTAAGTTAATGATTATTTGCTAAAAACAATCATGTTTATCAGTTTGAACATTAAATATATTGTCTTTCTAGTATATTCAATTAAATATAGGTTGAACATGATAACACAACGTCCCAACTTCATTGGAATTGGGGTTGTACAAAATGCACTCCAGGGAAGAATGCATCCATTTCTGTAATGTAATGAAAGTGAAATTTGCTGTCATCCTTGCCATAAATTATAATGAGGTCAAATATTTGTGTACATTCTAAAACCTGAAGTGCAGAACAATCTATGCTTGCAATTGCAATATACCCGTTTTATCCCTGAACTCATTAGAATAGGCTGTTTCCTCAACAAGAATAAACTTGCTTGACCATTGACCCTTGTTAATCAATCACAGGGACAGAAAAGACAGGGCCAGTGGTTTATGTCTCTAGCACACTGGTCCAAGCTTAGACAGCTTGCTAATTTGATGTTATTCAGATTTATATGGATTCCTATAGAACATTATTGGAAAATGCTCTCAGTGCTACTCAAAGGCATGCTAGTTCATGTTAGTTTTAACTGCAAAATAATTCAGGAAATAATAGAAACCATTTTCTATTGTCTTCATAAAACCTTTAAATGTACAGTTAACAGTCCCAGCTGTTTCATTTTCGTATTTTATTTTCTAAATACATTAAACATGTTTGAAGGTAAGTGCTAAAAACAGCACAACTCAGTACTAATTTCTTGAGATATAGCATTAAACAGTTTTTCACCAGCTCAGATTTTGGGGCGATGCTAAAATGCGGGCGCGCTGATGCAACGAGGGAACAGCACGAGTCGGCCTTGCACCACTATGTACATAAGTACCGAGCGGTGTCCGTGGCTGTTCACCACAATTGCAATTTACTTTACTACTAGTAGTACTTACTAGTAATAATAGCTCGGCCCATTTTCCCAACTGACTTCTGGCGGAAGGTGGACTACACCCTGAACTGGTCGCCAGTCGCAGGGCACATACAGATACGGACAACCATTCGCACTCACTTGCACACCGTCACTGAGTGGGAACTGATCCCACGCTGCCTGCACCAAAGTCAGAAAAATGTACCACTACACCATCAGTGACTCTGGAACAACGTCACAAAAAGCCAATGAAAAAGTATAGAGTAAATCCTTTGACAGCTGCTAGCAGAACTTGTGAAGTATGATGACGTTTTGCATGAAGGAAGTCAACTTTTGTCTTCCTAATCCTTAAACCTCTGTGATGTTCAGCTTTAGTGATTCCACGGTACATGACCATATAACCATGGTTTGGTTATATGGTTGGTGAAGGGCACTAAATCACTGAAGAGAAGTGACGCATGAAGATGTCTCATGCTGTGTCAACTCTTGATGCCAGGCAGCAGCAGGAGTGTATCTTTACAAATCTACACTATTATATAAACACGGTATTACCTTATATACAGTATAAAGTGAAGGTCCCATGCAGCAAATCATCATTGGGAAGATTGTTGATCAAATACTCTAGCTATGATTCACAACAGTGATGAGTGTACTTCTCAACGGATCTTTCTATTGTTTAAATATACATATGTCAACCGTTCTATAGTGAAGTGATGATATACCATTTGTGATTTGTTGAATAAGAACATACCCCTGATTGTAGAACATGTTTTGCGGTGTGTATACCTGGTGTGATTGATGATATTAACGTTTTACATTCAGGCTTCACGCATGCTTATCTTACGAAGTAAAGGGGATCCACCAAGTAAACAATGGCCTTTCCCTCAAATGCGCTACTGCAGTAGACGTATGTGAAAATGTAAAAGAGACGGCAGAATGGCTGTGGGCGCTGTGTATTGTGTTCTGTGAGTCGTCTCAACATCCTCACTCAAATGCACTGCCGCTTTGATCCCTCAGTGCTTCTGACCCACTGCTGTTCTGTCACGCTGACATGTTTAACAAATACTGTCGGGCCCGAGCAGGACACATCAGGGTGTGCGAGAGATGTTGTTGTCCCTTCCGCTCGCAAAGTGATGAACGATATGGTGCTGAAGCTTTTCATATCATTATCTTTAAACTCACACTCTCGCACATTTCATCTGCGGAGACCTCACAACTCGTTACACAATTTGAAATAGTCAGTTAACTGTTTCCGCCGTCTCCTCCTCTGAGGGCAACCGCCCGCCTTTGAGGTCTTCTCCTTCAATCACTCAACACAAAAGCAACAAAACACGCCTCTGTAAATATTTCAGTGGCTTCGGCACCTTGTGCAAGGTCCCGCTGCTCGCTGTCTGCCGGCCCTCAGAGTGACTCATTGTGTGTCCAATGGCACACTGGTTTGTGTTGGGCCGCCGGACATGGTTGCTCTGTGCGGAGGCAGCGGTGCCTGCATGCATGCAGGAGCAGAGCCGAGGATTACAGTCCGTGTTTCTCTGTGTCGAACTGGCTACCAGGCATGCTCTGCTGGCTTGGAACAGCAGAAATTATTCACAACACTTAGTTCTTCTGCTTGGTGGCAAAGTGCCTATTTATGACCATCATTGTGCTGAACCAACAGCAAACTCCAAGGTTGTACAAGGGACTATGTGTGTTCTATTCCTTTTCCATGTTCTACACTTCTTTTATTATACATCGACACTGTGTTGTTCAACTTTGTGCTTAAAAAAGGTAGAATGAATGACCCTGTTCAAAAATGTACAGGTTTACGAACAAGATTTTTTAACAACTATTGCTTCAGAGTAGGTGGAAAGGCAGTAAGGCTAAATGTTTTGGGGCACGGTTCAAATTATTTTATCATGGTGTGATGGGAAGAGAAATGGAGTAGGTTTTATTTTAAAGAAAGAGTTAGCTAAAAATGTCTCGGAGGTCAAAAAGAGTATCAGATCGAGTGAAGAGACTGTAACTTGAAATTGAGGGTGATACGTATAATGTGATTAGTTGCTATGCCCCACAAGTAGGATGTGACCTAGAGGTAGATGAAAGAGAAATTCTGGAAGGAGCTAGGTGAAGTAGTTCTGAGCATCCCAGATAGAGAGACAGTTGTGATTGGTGCAGATTGTAATGGACATGTTGGTGAAGGTAACAGGGGTGATGAAGAAGTGATGGGTACGTTTGGCATCCAGGAAAGGAACTTGGAGGGACAGATGGTGGTAGACTTTACAAAAAAGGAAGGAAATGGCTGTAGTGAACACTTTCTTCCCAAAGAGACAGGAACGTAGGGTGACCTACAAGAGCGGCGGTAGAAGCAGGCAGGTGGATTACATCTTGTGCAGACGATGTAATCTGAAGGAGGTTACTGACTATAAGGTAGTGGTAGGGAGAGTGTGGCGAGACAGCATAGGATGGTGGTGTGTAAGGTGACTTTGATGGTGGGGAGGAAGATTAAGAAGACAAAGAGAGAGCAGAGAACCATGTGGTGGAAGCTGAGTTTTGTGTGGCTTTTCGAGAAGAGGTGAGATAGGCTCTCGGTGGACAGGATGAGCTTCCAGAAGACTGGACCACCACAGCCAAGGTGATCAGAGAGACATGCAGGAGAGTACTCGTGTATCTTCTGGTAAGAAAGGGGAGAAGGAGACTTGATGGCGCCTACCAGTGTGGTCGCCTCGGTAACGCGCTCTCTAGTATTGTCTTTGTTTTTGTATTTTTCGTCCGTCTTTGGAGACCTTACACGACTCACTTACACAAGGGGAGACCTGCTAACCATCAAGGAGGCTACTCCGGACTTTCTGTCACCAACTTTCGAATATCCGCTCAGTTTTTTCCCCGAGTTACTCACCGGAGCGGCGTCCGCGGTTTTCGGCGCATGGAGACGGAAGCGGCGCCACAGAGGGAAGCGAGCCGGCATTCAGGTGAAACTCCGCAAGAGAGAACACAGATTGGCGTTCCCGTCGATCCACCTCGCGAATGTACGCTCCCTACCCAACAAAATGGACAAGCTTCATCTTCTGTTAAAGACCAGTAAAGATTTCGGACGTTCCGCGGCCATGTGCTTCACGGAGACCTGGCTTTGCGACGCTGTCCCCGATGGCGCCGTCATGCTTCCCGGCTTCCACATTCATCGAGCGGACCGCGACATGGAATCATCGGGGAAAACAAAGGGCGGCGGGATATCCCTCTATATCAACGAAAAATGTTGTACGGACGTCACGGTGCTCAGCACACACTGCAGCCCGCATTTGGAGTCGCTATTCTTAAACTGTAAACCATTCTACTCGCCACGTGAGTTCGCATCATCCATACTGGCTGGAGTCTATATAACGCCTCAAGCTAACACGAACGCCGCATTGCTAACGCTCGCCGAACAAGTCAAGGAAATTGAAAAAAACCACCCAGACTCACCCTCATTATTCTCGGGGACTTTAACAAAGCTAAACTCAACCACGAACTCCCTAAATACAAGCAGCACATCGACTGTCCTACCAGGGAAAATAATACTTTAGACCACTGCTACACTACGGTAAAAAACGCATACCGTGCTATACCTCGTGCAGCCCTCGGCTCGTCTGATCACTGCTGAATTCACTTAATACCGACGTACAGGCAAGAACTTAAATGTGCGAAGCCTACAGTGAAAACAGTCAAAAAGTGGACAAATGAAGCCAAGATGGAACTTCAAAGCTGTTTAGACTGCACAGACTGGAGTGTCTTTGAAAATTCAGCTGGCAGCCTGGATGAATATACGGACACTGTCATATCCTATATCAGTTTCTGTGAAGAGGTCTGTGTACCAACAAAATAATTTCGCACAAGGTTGTGTCCTCTCTCCGCTGCTCTTCTCTCTCTACACGAACGACTGCACCTCAGCAAACCCGACTGTCAAACTCCTGAAGTTTGCAGATGACACCACTGTCATCGGCCTCATCAAGGACGGTGACGAGTCTGCATATCGACAGGAAGCGGAGCGGCTGGAGCTGTGGTGCGGCCGACACAACCTGGAGCTGAACACGCTCAAGACTGTAGAGATGATCGTGGACTTCAAGAGGCATCCTTCGCCACAGCTGCCCCTCACGTTGTCCAGCTGCCTTGTGTCAACCGTCGAGACCTTCAAGTTCCTGGGAACATCATCTCCGTCCTAAAAAAGGCCCAGCAGAGGATGTACTTCCTGCGGCTTCTGAGAAAGCACGGCCTGCCACCGTAGCTGCTGAGACAGTTCTACACAGCGGTCATCGAATCAGTCCTGTGTTCTTCCATCACAGTCTGGTTTGGTGCTGCTACAAAAAAGGACAAACTCCGACTGCAACGGACAATCAAAACTGCTGAAAGGATTGTTGGTACCCCCTACCCACCCTTGAGGACTTGCACGCTGCCAGAACTAAGACAAGGGCTTGCAAAATCCTCTCGGACGCTCCACACCCCGGTCACCAGCTCTTCCAGCTCCTTCCCTCAGGTAGGCGCTACCGATCAATGCAAACTAGAACTAGTAGACATTCCAACAGCTTCTTCCCTCTTGCAATCAACTTCTTAAACAGCTAACCTATAATTCCATTACAACAAGCTGGCAATTTTTTGACTTGAGTTCGTTGTCACATTTCTGTGGGGCCAATTATGTATTACTTGTGCACTCACTGTAGTTGTCTCGCCATGCTGCACTATTTGCATATAATGGCCACTCATGCCAGAGTAGCATCTGCTCCATTTGCACACTGATTGAGGAGTATCTGTAACATTTGCACAACCATTGTCCCAGATTATCGCACTACTCGTCACTTTAAACCGCATACACTCCTTGAAGTCTCAGTGCCCTTTGCACAATGGTCATTGCACCGGACTATTGCAATATTAGTCATTCGAACTGCTCTAAGTGCTAGAGGACTCTGCATCTTTTTGCACAATTGTTTTTTGTCAATGTCTTTATGTCTCCAAAGTGTTCTGTAGATTGACTGTCTGTTGTACTAGAGCGGCTCCAACTACCGGAGACAAATTCCTTGTGTGTTTTGGACATACTTGGCAAATAAAGATGATTCTGATTCTGATTCTGATTCTGATTCTGGTGGTGAAACTTCAAAGTACAGGAAATCATACAAGGAAAGGGGTTAGATAAGAAGAAGTGGGACACTTAAAGGACTGAGGAGAGGAGAAAGGAATACATGTAGGCACGAGGTAGGGTGAAGTTAGAGGTGGCAAAGACCAAACAAGAGGCATATGATGACATGTATGCCAGGTTGGACACTAAAGAAGGAGAAAGGGATCGATAGAGGTTGGCCATACAAGGGATAGAGATGGGAAGAATGTGCAGAAGGTTAGGGTCTTACGGTTAGAGATGAAAATATGTTGACTGGTGCCAGTAGTATGCTGGATGAATGGAAAGAATAATTTGAGGAGTTGATGAATGAGGAAAATGAGAAAGAAGGAAGAGCAGAAGAGGCAAGGGTGGTGGACCAGGAAGTATCAATGATTAAAAGGGGCAAATTTGGAAAGACACAAAAGAGGATGAAAAATGGAAAGGCTGTTGGTCCTGATGACATACCTGTGGAGGTTGGAAGCATCTAGGAGAGGTGGCTGTGGAGATTTTGACCAGCTTGTTCAACAGAATTCTAGCGGGTGAGAAAATGCTTGAGTAATGGAGGAAAAGTGTGCAAGTTCCCATTTTTAAGAGCAGCGGTGATGTGCAGAGCTGTGGGAACTATAGAGGAATAAAGTTGATGAGCCACACAAAGAAGTTATGGGAAAGAGTAGTGGAGGCTAGACTCAGGACAGAAGTGAGTATTTGCGAAGAACAATATGGTTTCATGCCTAGAAAGAGTACCACAGATGCATTATTTGGCTTGAGAGTGTTGATGAAGAATTACAGAGAAGGTCAGAAGGAGCTGCATTGTGTCTTTGTATATCTAGAGAAAGCCTATGATAGAGTACCCAGAGAGGAACTGTGGTACTGCATGCGGACGTCTGGATACAGGACTTGTATGAGGGCAGCAGAACAGTGGTGTAGTGTGCTGTAGGTGTGACAGAGGAGTTTAGGGTGGAGGTGGGTCAGCCCTGAGCCCCTTCCTTTTTGCAGTGGTGATAGATAGGCTGACAGATGAGGTTAGACTGGATTCCCCGTGGACCATGATGTTTGCAGATGACATTGTGATCTGCAGTTAAAGCAGGAAGCAGGTGGAGGAACAATTAGAATGATGGAGGCATGCACTGGAAAGGAGAGGAATGAAGATTAGTCGAAGTAAGCCAGAATATATGTGCATGAATGAGAGGGGCGGAGGGGGAAGAGTTGAGGCTACAGCGTGAAGAGATAGCAAGGGTGGAGGACTTTGAATACTTGGGGTCAACAGTCCAGAGCAATGCTGAGTGTGGTAAGGAACTGAAGAAACGGGTCCAAGCAGGTTGGAACGGGTGGAGGAAGGTGTCAGGTGTGTTGTGTGACAGAAGAGTCTCTGCTCGGATGAAAGGCAAGGTTTTGAAGACAGTGGTGAGGCCAGCCATGATGTAGGGATTAGAGACTGAAGAGACAACAGGAAGCGGAGCTGGAGGTGGCGGAAATGAAGATGTTGAGGTTCGCTCCAGGAGTAACCAGGTTGGATAGGATTAGAAATGAGCTCATCAGAGGGACAGCCATGGTTAGAATTTTTGGAGGCAAAGTTAGAGAGAGCAGACTTCAATGGTTTGGACACATCCAGAAGAGAAATAGTAAGTACATTGTTAGTAGGAGGAGCTGCCAGGCAAGAGACCTCGAAAAAGACCACAGAGACCACATGTTAGGGCACACTGTATATACAGAATGCTTACATTCAGTGTATACCGGAAGACTGATTTACATCCATGGTATATGCAGACTGCATGCTTACATACATGGGGTACAGGGACACTGCATAATTACAAATGTGATGCACAGTAGATGCCATGCTTACATTACGTAAGTACACTGTTTGCTCACAGATATGGTATGGCAAGTTGGCAACATTGTGTGCTTCATTGTGTACCAAAAGACTGTCTTACATATATCGTGTATAAGGACATTGTGTTTACTCTAGAGACATGACATACTTGTAGCGTACTGGGAAACTGAACGCCAATCAACATGGTACATGTTGTACATACAGTACATTGTGTACTGTGGGACAATATGTGCTGAATAAGAACACTGTGGTATAATATCGGAACTCTGAATGCTTAAAGACTTTGGAGTGGGACACTGCATTTTTACATGCTTACAAATAGAATGTACATTGTGCATGGGGAGAGTGCATGCTTACAAACATGATGTTTAAGGATACTGCATACTTCGAGAAATTGTGCCAATTGTTTACACGTTATTCTTTGCTGTGCTGTGTGGGGAAGTGGTGTGCGTACAGGGACAGTTGTAAATGAGGACAAAATGTCTTAAGGAATGGACTTGTAATACAAATTTGCTCTGCAAACTTTATTATGTACATTTTGATTCTGCATTATCATTGGCTTAGTAAGTATATCAGCAGCTTTGTGGTTTGCAGAGGCTTGTTAATGTTCACATCCCAAGATTATTACTATAATATAATAAATGGGAAGCCTGTTTTAGGATGGATTTGCCCTTGATAACGGCCATGTTGCTCGCCACTCCCCTGAGCGAGTCTTCAGGGAGCGCTTTCCAATAAGAGTAATGTCCCCCTTGTGCACGGCCACCCTCGCACAATTTACGGGCAGATTACAGATTCTAATAAAATTTTTGCTACCCTAATTAAAGAATCTGCTCCCTATTTTATGGTAGTTCAGTTCCCCTCCACCGCTTGTGTCCAATTTAATTATTCTGATGCAGATAATTAGCATGAGCTGGCCATTGTTCATCTCATTTGCATATTATATTGGATAATTGAATGAGAGTGGCTGATGATTAAATTAGGGTGAATGACACATGATTCGGCGTGCAGTTGAGAAAAGTTAACAGAAGGAACAGACTGGCAATACGACATGTGCCTTTTGAATATTTATACATTCGCCTGCGCTTTAACGCCCCCTCTCGCCCTTTGCCACTCCGCTAATTTAAAAAATGAACAGTGGAGCTGCGGCCGAACTTGTTACAGGACGATGCCGCGTGCTGCTTCTGCGCCTCTGGCCGCGCACAAGTATGAGCTCAATGATTGTTTTTAATCTTTTAAATGCCCCATCGACACTGCAACACGTCTACACATGGATAAGACAAATGAGGCTAGTGTGGCAAAATTGGTTTTCAGGCACTTGCAATGTAAACACAGACTCCTGGTGCCTTCCTGACTGCCGCATCATGGACAAGCTCAAGCGTGCTGAATGGAGGCTGTCGTGGATCGCACATTTGACAGAAAGATGAAGTCAGATGCAAGCTTCAATCATTTCCTCAACTTTAAAAAAACACACATCTTATTTAATGCTCTATCCCGACTAATTCATCTTAGCCCTCATTCATCGCCGTCCCTGCATGGAGTATTTCCGTGTGGGGCTGGGGCAGGATAAATGTTTGGAGGGAATATTTGGAACAGCTTTAGCCTTTCACATGCTAATATAAGCACTGGCGGCACAAGAAAGCGGGCCTGACCCAGGGGCCACACGGTGACACAGGCTGCTGATTCAGTGCTCGCAGACCTGGCTTTGTTTATGTGTGTGCACAAGAAATAATGCACGTCATAAAACAGAGAACTTTGAAGGGGGAACCACTAGCACACATGATAAATGCCCCTGCAAGATTGTCAACATATAAATAACTCTGGCCTATAGTAAAAAAAAAATAAAGACCTTGCGAGAACTACTAGGAATATCATATTTTTCAGGATAACACTGAATCATCCACTAGGAAGTTTGCTGTACAAATTGGAGCAAAATCTTTGACACTGTTTTAGGAGTAATAAGAAAACAAACACTCAAGAGAGTGCAGACCTCCACAAAGGCTTAAAAATGTGTCACCTGTAAAATAAAATGATTGAACAGCTCCAATGAGGCGTTGGTCTTTTGTGTTCTTGGATCCAAAATGAATTCTGGACCTGAATCACCTCTTTTTAGCTGTTTGGATTACATAAACACAGCCAACTACAACCTGATCTGCTGCAATGTCACACTGTTCAAATGTAATTTTCCTCATTAGGTTTAAATTGATGCCTAATACACTATTAGGGGGTTAGGGTTCTGGTACAGTAGATGTTTTCGTTAGATGCCGATTTTTTTTGTCTTTTTTGTACATCCGCTCGGTTTTCATACAGTTGAAAATGGTCCATACCAAACTCATTCGCCTTCCCGTGCGACCCAGCCACTCATTTCCTGCAATCAAGTGCCCACACAAAGCATTCCACATACAACCCCAATTCCAATGAAGTTGGGATGTTGTGTAAAACAGAATACAATGATTTGCAAATCATTTTCAACCTATATTTAATTGAATACACTACAAACACAAGATATTTCATGTTCAAACTGATAAACTTTATTGTTTTTAGCAAATAATTATTAACTTGGAATTTTATGGCTGCAACATGTTCCAAAAAAAGCTGGGACAGGTGGCAAAAAAGACTGAGAAAGTTGAGGAATGCTCATCAAACACCTGTTTGGCACATCCCACAGGTGAACAGGCTAATTGGGAACAGGTGGGTGCCATGATTGGGTATAAAAGGAGCTTCCCTGAATTGCTCAATCATTCACAAGCAAACATGGGGCGAGGTTCACCTCTTTGTGAAGAAGTGCGTGAGAAAATGGTCAAACAGTTTAAGGACAATGTTCCTCAACGTACAATTGCAAGGAATTTAGGGACTTCAGGGATTTCATCATCTACAGTGTTTAACACAACGTCCCAACTTCATTGGAATTGGGGTTGTACATGCACAACTTCAATGAGTGTTTTCTTGTTGAATGAGTGTCACCCTGCATGTTCATCAGGAGCATTTCCAAAGCTTTTTTGGTGCTTGTTTATTGAGTGTGATTCTTCAATAAGCCACCATGTGGCCAAAGAAATTTGAGAAACACCATAGAATTCAAAGAGAGAACTCATTGCAAAGTACGAAAATGCCAGATTCCCCTTCCCTCTCCCATCGTCGCTGTCTTTCATGAACCATAAAGAGTCTCCAATAAAGGTAAAACTGATTTTGAATGATCATTTATTTGTTTCATGAGTCATTCGTAGGCGGCACGGTGGCCAACTGGTTAGAGCGTCAGCCTCACAGTTCTGAGGACCCGGATTCAATCCCCTGCCCCGCCTGTGTGGAGTTTGGATGTTCTCCCCGTGCCTGTGTGGGTTTTCTCCGGGCACTCCGGTTTCCTTCCACATCCCAAAAACATGAATGAATTGGAGACTCTAAATTGCCCGTAGGCATGACTGTGAGTGCAAATGGTTGTTTGTTCCTATGTGCCCTGCAATTGGCTGGCAACCAGTTCAGGGTGTACCCCGCCTCCTGCCCGATGACAGCTGGGATAGGCTCCAGCACGCCCGCGACCCTAGTGAGGAGAAGTGGCTCAGAAAATGGATGGATGGATGGATGGATGAGTCATTCGTGTTTTTTCACAGCGTTCTCTGTATGTTCAAATGTGGATATTCTCTATAAAATGTATTTTTGTAGATATTTTTGAGTGTCTGGAACAGATTAATTGGATTTGCATGAATTCCTATGTGAAATATAGTCTTAGTTTTTGAATGGTTCGGTTTGTGCTAGGTTTAGGTTAGGTCTTGTTAGGTTAGGGTTTGGGTAGGATGTTGGAACTGGGTTTAGGGTTTGGGGTTGAAGCCGTGCAATGCTCTTTCTAGTACTGTACAGCAAGTATAGTGTACAGTAACCATGTTTATTTTTCAGATTTGTTGTTTGATAAGTAATACTGTATTTAAAATAAAACTTGAAGTTTGTGGACACATGTTGCAGAGATGATGATGCACTTGTCCCGTTTTGTTGTCATAATTAATTGACAACTCAAAGAAAAGACGACACCACTGTCACAACATCCCCGTTCTCGAAACATTTCTCCCTCCTCGTTCCTCGAGTCTTTTCCTTTACTAGTCTCTGGTGGGAGGAGCTAACATGTAAACAGAGGCAAATAAGGAATTGAGTCCTCAATGTTCAAATGAAATACAGAGAAGGCCGTCATGCTTCATGGACTCACTTCAAGGATTGTCCATTTTCAAACACACGTTGCAACACCTGAAACTTGTGTTTGTCTCTGTCTCCCGTACGCCTTGTAAAAGCTCCTCTGTTCTCTGTGTTATAGTACACAAAGTGCCGTCTCATTGTCTGCCCGGAGTCGTTTTAAGGTGGGGGGAGGGTTGGGGAAGGAATTTACACAGTCCCGGGGATCTGTCAGTAGGTGGTATAGGAAACTGTAAAGATAAGTCCCCGCTGCAGCTTAAGTCAGTCCACCCGAGAGCCTTCGGTATGTGTCAGATCTCTGAGGAGATAGAGCCATGCCCTCGGTTCTTATCTGAAGCTTGAGCGTGCCCACTTCCACAGGAAGGCTGCACAGACATCTGCAGATCTGCTTGTGTTTTTTTCAGGGGGACATCTCGCAGGGCTGATGTTTGCTGAGGTGTCCGTTTTCCTGACACATCTCGGTTCTCAGTGTAAACCATGTCAGGCCAGTCTAGACGGCCAAGTCAGTGGCTGCCCTTTAGCTCAATGGTGTGTCACTTCCTATAACCGCGTACTCACAAAATACCTGATAAGGAAAATCTTCTGATTTACTCAAGAGCTCATTAATTCAAGGCCTAAATTGGAAATGTGTTTCTTTCCTAAAACCCAAACTTGCTCAAATAAATTTGTTGGTGCTGTATCAGCTTATTTTAAAAAAAATAATTAAAAAAAAAGACTTAATATGTCCCAACATTTCACAACACCAACAATTACATTCACAATCCAAATAAATTCCAGAAAACCAACCAACTGTATATACTGAATGTGTCATTTTCATGTTGGATTTTGCACTCAAAGATAATAATCAACCTATGATTTTGCTTTACTTTTATATAGATATAAAGAAACAGAAATAAGACCATAGGTGACTTCCCTGCTGCCCTGTGCCTCTGATAGAATTTATTACTATTGTTCAATTAAATCATTTATTATTTCATTTACTTTTACAGCAAGCCCTGCAGAGGAGTTGCTGCACTTGCAACCTTTGCGTTTCCTTCTGCCGTCCTCCCGTTGCGAGCGCTTGACGAGAGGCAATTTGTTTGGATGTTTAATGCCGCCGCGCTCCTGGTGGAGGATTATACGAGATGGCCCAGTGATTTGTGGCGGCTGGTAGTGGGTCAGCCTCAGTGTATGTGTGTGTGTGTGTGTGTGTGTGTGTGTTTCTGTGTGAGCCTATGTGTGTGATCAGTTCCAGGTCTTCGCCCTTACACAGACGTCAGTTGTCTTCTTACAAGTGTGCTTTATCTCCTGAGGAAAAAACATCTCTTACGTGTTTTGTCCAAGCATAACATCCGCTGGCTGATGAAAGATTAATAATCTCTGTATTTTATTGTTTTTGAGCATTGCGCTGCTGTCGTTTTTTTTTTTTTCTCTCTCTCTCTCTCTCTCTTTGCAGGCTGGACAATCATTGACTTTTTCTGCAAAGCTTCACACGCTGAAAAGCCGCCCAGATGCTACTGTGAGCTTCCCCAGACACACAAAGACATAGTGAGAAACCTCACGCGTGGAAAAGTGTGTTGACAGTGTCAGACACCAATTTCATACTGGGTACAAAGAAGACACACTAAGTATCCACTGTTCTTACTGGATTTCATTCAACGATTTTATATTCATGCACAAAGTTATGAAAAATGATTACTTCACGACTGCTTAAGCCAGTACCTGTTTCTGGTATGTGCGATATGTGCAGCCCCACAGAGCAGCATTTGTTGGGGGGGAGCGCTGGAAAGTCAGCATTAAGTGGGTAGGATGGGTTGGGATGTAATCAGCATCAAGTAATGGGGAGGGGTGCGCCAAAGGGGTTCGTACAGGATATCATTCAAACTAGGAGCAGTGGTGTTAGCGTAGGTTAGTGATAGAGTAAGGCACGTTCCGACTTAGCTGCAAATTCCGGTTGTGTCGCCACTGTAGAAACGGACCTCTGTCGTAAACCGAGAATCAGTTCTCAAAAGCCCAACACCCCTGAGTTCTTATATTTAAAACTATATACCATTTATACCATTTGCGGTGAGTAGTCATTCAATCAGATACTGTATGTTCCTTGTACCTTCTGATGTTCCTGTATGCTACAGACCCCTCCCCAAATGTTCCCTAACCTTTAGAGAGAATAGCTAGCCGGGACTTATTTGGCCCGAACAAATTACCCTGAACTAAATTTAGCTGTATGATATAATGATATATATCATACAATATAATCCCCTATCATATAAATAATTAGATTTTCCTTGCCGCTACTGAGAGAATCCTGTAACTTCTTTTATTCCGCTTAGTAATACTTTTACTGGATAAGTGGTGGGCATACTTTGTTACTTGAAGCACTGTGTTGTATTTATTTTAATTCTTTGCACTTTGACTGCCCAACTGGTTAGCACGTCTGCCTCACAGTTCTGAGGACCCGGGTTGAAATGCGGCCTCACCTGTGTGGAGTTTGCATGTTCTCCCCATGCCTGCGTGGTTTTTCTCTGGATACTCCGGTTTCCTCCCACGTCCCAAAAACATGCATGGGTAGGTTAATTGAAAACTCTGAATTGCCCGTAGGTGTGAATGTGAGTGGGAAAAGTTGTTTGTTTATATGTGCCCTGCAATTGCCTGTCGACCAATTTATCTGGAATTTATCTGCCTTTTTGTTCCGTTCCGTAAAAACAAAACCGACATGCAATTTTCCTGCTTCAGAGGTATGATCAGAGCCGTAACAATGCATTTGTGTAAGGGACTCAATCAGCAATGCCAAAACAGGGGTGTGAAGTTCATCACCTGACCACCACTTCTATTGCCCTGTTGTGTTGAAAGCAATTGGTGCTGTCTGACCAGTATTTTCAGATTGTGGGACCACGTGCCACTGTGTGAAAGTGCACAGGGCTTGGCTGGGTTCTGTGTGAAAGGCACAAGCAGATGAATGCCAGGATCTCTCGAGCTGAAAGCAGCTCCAGTTAAGGTAGAATGCATTTTTATTTCAAAGTTGTTCTGCTCACAAATGTAAAAAGAAGCTGCTAAGTATGGATTAAGTGAGATGCGTCAGGTGCATCAGCAATGTTAAGTTATATTGTTAGATTTTTGTTTTAGCAGTAAATCACTTGTTTTTTTGCAATTGTATGACAGTTAAGAATTAGGGCTGTGGAAAAAAAAAATCAGCTAACTTAGCTAAGTCGACCACAAAAATTGGTCAACGCAAAACTTTCTGTCTCGAAAAAAGTATTAATAAAAGCATACAGAGTTTATACCATACACTCAGTACCAACATATGCAGTTTAAGGATACAAGTCCAGCCCTCATAAAGGAAAATAAAATGCATGTTAGTATTACAAAAAAATATATATTATTATTTATGATTTATTTTATTTTTTATTTTTTTTTTGGAGACGAAATATCTACAAGATAATCAATTCTAAAAAGATTTAATAGTGATAGCCCTTTAAAGAATGTACAAATGTTAGTCAGATTGACCATGGAACAGAAATATTATTATTATTATTATTATTATTATTTACTTCTTGGGAAAATTGAAAGAAACAGGACAACTGGAACCGATTGTGTTCAATCTTAGACCTTCCACAAAAGCAAAACATTTGATTGTTTTGTATAAAATATCATTGGTGCCTGATGCATGAGAGAAGACTCTTTCTTTCCCAAACATTTAGGTTTACTCCTCCCTCAGCATCCCCTCTCACTCCATCTTCTTGGGAAGATCAACCTCGGTGTGCTTTTATCTCGCAAAAAGATGGGCGCTTACGTCTCAAAGTGCTGGCAACAACATCAAGCGACAGCCCTTCACTCTCCTCTTTGAACGCGCTTCACCCTCAGATGATAAAAAACAGTGAATTATTGGTTTGTTTATCATGCTCTTAAAGCCTAAAGTGCATTATTAAACAGAGAGCACATTAAACGGAGAGTATTGTTAAAAGTGTTTTAAAAATCTTGTAAACCTCCGTAATTTATGTCAGTGCAGTCACGGAGGCTCACCCCCGGCCTTCTGCTTTTAATTTGGTGCAGGGGTTCGTACCTGCGCTGCTCCAGGCTGACCGACGTGAGGGCAGCGTCCGCCTGACACTGACACAAGACATCCAAGACGACTAAATATGCTACTTCCTCTTCCTCATCGATGCACTGGGGTCAAAATGTGCCTAAATTAGCCATTAGTATGTGAGTTATGTTGATTTTAATGGAAAATATCAATATAAAGCTTTACCTGGCTACCACTATTGTCACAATCTGACAAGAACTTAAACAGGAGACTTTTATACAGATTTTTATACAGTGGACCATATCGTCGACTAAAAATCCCTATATAGTGATTAGAAGTATGCGCAAATTGGTAACCTTGGGGCAGTGTACTACAGGCATACGGATATACAGTACATAAGGGAGACAGTCACAATTGCTCAGTATACTCAGCAGTAGTATTAGTCATTCTTTGCAGAGGATAAAGAATTTATGCTTATGAGTGTTGTTATATTATCTGTCTTCATGTGTCGTTAGTTGTCTTTGGCTTCTTCCATCTATTGCACGTCGCAAAAGCAGGAAACGACGTCAGACGGCTAGGGTGTTAGGAAACACAGCACACACACAGTGTATTTTTTTCTAATAAATAAAAAAATTTCCCTGATATTTGTGTAATATTCGTCTCGTATTTTCACATTTATTTCTGTCTGTGTGTTTTCCCACTCATTATTGTATGTCTTCTAATGTTTTATATTATTGAATATTATTTTGTCTAATATTTTTGTCTAATCTAATTGGTGGACTATTTCATATTGTTCATGTTTTATGTTTGTTGTACTTTTTTGTGTGTTTTTTCTTTTTTATATATATTTTTCAAATTTTTTTCCATATTTTTTTCCTTTTTTTTTTTTTTTTTTTTTTTTTTAAATTAAATCCGAACAAAAGAGGTGTACCAGCTTCCTGGAATAGATTGTTAGTTGGACTGATTGCACTGTATTAAATTCCAACTGGACTGCTTCCCAGCAACTACAGCAACATTGTGCCTTTGGGAGCGCTGTGTACAAACACCGCGCAGTCAGGGAACCCCTTAAAATTCTGCCACAACACACGTCACATGCATGCTGCAATGAAAACCTATCTCACCACAAATTGAATTAAAATTTACAATGACTTCATAACCAAAATTTATTTTTTTATATTCCATTGTATTGCTTGTCCTGACACGGTGCTTCATAAATATGCTACCCAAGCTACTGTAAATACTCTATGTTGTATTTTGATTGAAAAAGGCTGGGCATATCATTTTCAAGTATTCATTACAGTCGGTGGCCGACTGGTTAGAGCGTCAGCCTCACAGTTCTGAGGAGCGGGGTTCAATCCCCAATCCCGCCTGTGTGGAGTTTGCATGTTCTCCCCGTGCCTGCGTGGGTTTTCTCCGGGCACTCCCACATCCCAAAAACATACATTAATTGGGGACTCGAAATTGCCCGTAGGTGTGAATGTGAGTGCGAATGTTGTTTGTTTGTATGTGCCCTGCGATTGGCTGGCAACCAGTTCAGGGTGTACCCCGCCTCCTGCCCGATGACAGCTGGGATAGGCTCCAGCACGCCCGCGACCCTAGTGAGGAGAAGCGGCTCAGAAAATGGATGGATGGATGGATGGATGTATGGGCTATGCAGCTAGGGTTTGTGTGTATTATTTGTACAATATTTAACAAAATGAAAAGTTTTAAAGTTAAGGACAAAAAATATGCCAATTGCAAACTGCAGTGTGTTACATGTTGTACCATGTCCAACTAAATTCTCATGAGGAAATTTTGTATGTAAAATAAAAGTAAAAAAATAAATCACTTTAATGTTACTTAAATATGACAATATGGCACACATCTGTGTCCAGTGATGCACACAAGGATATTGGAGTCGGTGTGAGATGAAAATATATAAAAAGTGAGGAAAATGTGTAAAGAGGTGGAAGGGGAGGGGTTAGGGCCCCGCCTGGTGATCTCTTGGTTGCGAGTGGTCGCTGCCACTTTGAGAAATGAAGCAATATCATTAATGGAGGCCTCGCAGGGCTGACATCCTGCTCCAATTCAGCGGACCCCGTCCATCATGCCATTACGGTGGGCCCAGCAGTATTAAAATCCAATCACTCCTCTGGCTAGTTTGATTAAGGAGGGAAGCGCACAAAGAGGCCCGTTGACCCATTGTTGCCTCTGCCAGCGAGTCCCAGGATGCAGGCGGCGTGCAGCAGGGAGCCCGCGCTTGCTCCCTGCTTGCCGTCGAGCCACCTTAAACCACAGGTGTCAAACTCAAGGCCCGGGTGCCAGATCCGGCCCGCCACATCATTTTAAGTGGCCCGCGAAAGCAAATCATCTACGTTGACTTAATGTTTCTTGCTAAAAAAGAAAATAGCAAATTGTACTCGTATTTAATAACATTGAGACATTGCTAGCATAGTTTTGTTATCAACCCTCTTTTTAAAATAAATTGAATAATAGTTGAAAAAATAATTTTGTACCGCATTCTGATTTCAAAATAATTTTTTGGGGTCTTTTTTTTGTTTGTTTGTTGGCACTTGAAAATAGTGTAGTATCAATACGATAAACAAGGAAATACTGATAGTTGTTGCTCTGACCTCAGACGGCTGGAAGTTGAGAGCTACGCAGAACTACTTGACTGCTCCGGCGCTATATTACTGCGGAATGGGAGATGAAAAGCAACATTCGTTAGACACGCCTTGTCAACAAACAACCATTTGCACTCACATTCACACCTATACGAGCAATTCAGACTCTTCAGTCAACCTGCCATGCATGTTTTTGGGATGTGGGAGGAAACCGTGGTGCCCGGAGAAAACCCACGCAGCCACGGGGAGAACATGCAAATTCCACACAGGCGGGGCCGGGATTTGAACCCCGGTCCGCAGAACTGTGAGGCAGTTCACTGTACGGCCTGTACATATGGTATGGTAGAAAAGTCTATTTCTTTCAGTATTCATACATTCAATTCATTAAACACAAAACACAAATATCGATACTTCAGAGGTCAAATTACTGCCCAAATTTCTACCTTAAAAATCATTTTAATTGTTTCTTGATTGTTTGTTTCATAATATTCTAGTTTCTAGAAATGGCCAATTTTGGGTTGTGGCTTGCTGTAAGCTATAATCGTCAAAATTATACATATATGAAAAATAGGAAATATTTCACTCTGTGTATGTGTGTGTGTAGTGCATCTCTATAATGTGAGTTTCACTTTTTTAATTGAACTTCCACACTAAATTAAGCTTTTGACACTATTCTAATGTACTGCGATGCACCTGTAACTACACCTGTTACTATTGACAACACCAAGAATATACTGTAGATAATGCTGGCAAGGCTGCTGGGCTAGTTATGGTGTAACTTTTATTTTCTGAGAAGCGATTTATTTGTCAAATATACACTGTTGCTAAGAATGCACCACAAATGGGTGATTTGTGCCATCAGATACATTTTTACGTGTTGGCAATTTCAATAAAAATTTGTTAAAGAAAGGCAAACAAAAATGATCTTTTTTTTTTGTATCTTTTACTAGTTTTTAACAGTCTCGGGCCATCATATCTATCCGATATGCCTTGATCACAACAACGCCCGCAGGCCCCGAGGTTCCCTGGCAGCCGTCTTTTATGATTCCAACAGCTTGAACAAAAACTTACAGAGAGGCAGCATTCATCCACTATGGCCCGCGCCTTTGGAACAGCCTCCCAGAAGGAATCCGGACCGCAGAGTCTGTTGATGCTTCGAAAACGAAGCTGCAGAGTCACTTATTTGGTTGAGCTTTCAACTGATTTGTTAATTATTTATTTGGTTTATGTACTATATTTCTTCATTTAGCTATTCATTACTTTTGTTATCTTTATCCTATTTTATGTCTTATTGTCCTTCGTTTTTTTTTATTCGGTCCTATTGTCTTTTAAGTCTTCTAAACCTTTTAAATTTCAATCCAGTGTCCCCCATGGGAACCTCCACGCTGGGAGGTGTGTTGAGTCTCCCCACGGTGATGTCCTCCTGCAGTTTCCCCGTGGCGACAGGGGGGCTCTGCGCAATGTGGGGAGTCCATCCCAGTCTTCCCGGGTCATGGTGGTCTTTGCAGCGGCACCTGTCGGTGTGGACGGCTCCCACAGGTTATCTTTCCTCACCTGGATCCTCGGTTCCTTGCCATGTCTCTACACTACTAGTCAATATGTGCTGCGTACATGTGTGTTCGTGTGGCCGTGTTTTACGTTTATATGCGGGGATGGGTATGCTTCTTGTATTGTCGACTTCTTGTCATTTTTTTGTCGGTTTTCATTTCTCTAAAGCAATTTGTGTTGCATTTTAATCTATGAAAAGTGCTCTAAATTTGATTTGATTTGATATCGAAAAAATATCAAACCGTGACACTCAGTATCTACCTGAACCATGAATTGCAATAAATTACTCCTATTTGAAAAAAAAGGTTTCTTGCAAGATTAAAAAAAAAAAAAAAAATGGATTTAACTTTACACTCATATAATTATGACATCACTAAAAACAAAATTATTTTTCCATTTTCAATTCTTTCTTCTCGTAAGATGTTTTGTCTTGTAATATTACATTGGTTTGCTTTGTGATTTGATGACTTTTTTTCCTCCAAATTTGATCATTTTCTCTGCGTGGCCCCAATATTTCCTTGTGGCAAACACCTACTGTACCGTATGTGAAACGAGCCCGAATAAGAGGGCGTCATCCATAAAGACAACGTAATTCATTGTCCTTGGAGCAGCAAAGATGACACGTGTGAGTTACGCCGTTGTCTTTTGACGGCCGCTGTAAATCTCTGCCGCCATTCGCATCCGCTGCGAGTGTATCATTAAAGTTGGTGAACTTGTGAGTCAGAGGCTTAATTGAACTTTGGCACTAAATCTAAAAACCAAAGACTTCCTCGAGACATTCTTGAACTCCTGACCTACTGAAGCAAACGCCACGCAGTCTAAGGTCTTGATTCCTCATCCGAGGTTCTATTGACACGTTTGTCTTCCCATCTCACCTAATGAGCGCTATGGGGGCGGGTACAGGTGGAGCCTGGCTGTGTTTTACAGTGAGTCATTGTGGCATACTCTGTCCTCCTGATGGCTGTTGCTGTGTTGTTTTTGCTGCAGATTTATGTGTGGGTGTGGCGCCGTGATTTACTGGCACACTGTCTCACACGGGCTGGCTGTGGCTCTCAGTGTGTGCGCGTGTGTGTGTATGCGTGTGTGTGTGTGTATGTGTGTGCGTGCGTGTGCATGTGTGTGTGTGTATAAGCTCTTTGGTGTGATGCCTCAGGCTGCTGCTCCTGTTGTCATTTCCTCCTGCAGGTTCACTTAAAGTACACACATGGTGATGAGGTCATGTTGAGGACCTATACAAGACCCAATACAAGGACAGTAGTTTAAAAAAAAAATTAAAAATTGTGCCTTTACAGCGATAGTAATGACATGGCAGCATGTTGTTAAAATAGTAAATCCGTCACCTTTGTTTAACGGATGGGAAACGAAATGTTTTGCAGGCTGGAATGCTAATGTAATTTCAACAAAATCCCCAATGACAGACTCCATTATAAGCCTTATAATTCAGTATAAACTCTTGTTAAACTTATTAAAGGAGAATTGCAGTTGCAATTGTATATAAAATATCTTCATAGTTTGTAAATATTATTTTCTTCCCATCAGCTTTTATGGCTTATTTTATTTACATATTACGTATTTATGTTTTGAATCTTTTTCGAGAGGGAAGTAAAAATAAAATGCGTTTGCAGTGTGTGCGCACTTTCATAACGAGGTTGTGCCTGTGTTCAGAATGAACCAATCACATTCAAACCCATGTTCAATGAAAGTCAGCACACTGAATGAACCCCAAGTAAAGTTCAGATGTTCTTCTAATGTTTCCTGACATGTTTCTTTCTAACAGAAGCCTGAAGATGTTATGCTAATACTGACTGCTGCAGTATTTCCAACTGTTCATAATTCCTGGACTTGTGTCACAAAAGATGTATTTCCCAATTTGTGAGTTTTCCACTTGAGTGTGGGCCACACGATCAACCAGCATGTCTGCAAAGAGATCCCGCCGTGCTTGCTTTGTTCAGTGTGCGAGAAGAAGCGCGTGTGCGCCAGAACAACTCGTGGCTGCTTCCCTATGACAACGCGCCACCTCACAATGCTCTTGGCATCTGACGAGAAGAACATCGCTGTGCTGGAGCGACCCCACAATTCCCCAGACCCGCTTCCGTGGGATTATTTTACTCTCTCCCAAGTTTGGGTCAACAAGGCGGCCTGTTTTTTGATGGACATCAGGTCAGGATGGCCATGACGATGGAAGAATCCTTCCAGGAGTGCATGAAGGCGTGGCAGAGAAAGTGCGTTCGACCTCATGGGGATTACTTCGAATGGGAAAACAGTTCGCATTTGAAGTATGTCTTTTGTGACACCAGTCCTGAAACTTCTCTAAGATGCCTCGTATTAATGTGGCAATGTTTATTGTTGTCATTGTAGTTTGCAATTCAACTGCATCATACTATGTTTCTAATATTAAATAACGTAGTCGTTAACCATTGCTAAGCCATACGTGTTTGATTGATTCTTGTAATGTATCGAATGAAGTGGCCAACAAGTGCATGTTTTATTTTTTTAATGAACGCCTTTTTAATGCGTCGTATCTAAATCCTTCCCTTGTTGTTGTCCAGGACGCTTTAAAGCTGCGAGGACAAAATGTTGATATTTACTCATTGTGTCAGTTCACCCTAAAAGCAGTGTTCAAGATCGATTGTGCACAAGCTCACATTGTGGCTGTAACCTGGGAGCAGCCATGATTAAATCCTTGTCACAGCACGTCTATGATGAATGGATCCTTAAATTCAGCACTAAAACACCTGACAAACAAGCAATACTGCACACTTCACGCCACAGTCCAAAAGCTAATTTGGACAACTTTAAAGGTTTTCTTTCAGGCACCGTGTTTTGACTGGACCACGTATTTCTACATCAATTTACTCAATTATGTAATGTCTTGTTTACGTGTAAATCATCTTTCCCCATTGAAATGAATTGAAACGCCATTAATCTGTTCCAGAGCCCCCAAAAAAAACTAACAGATTTTTTTTGGTCATGTTTTTAGTAAGCGCAATATCTCTCTACTCTATTGTACCTTACAAAAACAGAAAGTAATAACAATTAAACTTAATGTAAAGAATTTAAGAGTTTGTTCATCGTGATCATTCGATGGGCATTGTGCTGCTCCCTCTCATGTGTACGCCCTGGCCACCAGGGGGCAGTATACTACATACAGACGTACTACATGTAGATTTGATGACAGAACATAGAAGACAGTAAAGCTCTAATGATATTAGTCGTTTTTCGCAGAGGATAAAGAATATATGCCCGTGAGTATTGTATACTCTGTCTGCATGTGTTGCGAACGCTTGCGTCCAAATATACTGTAAGTTGTTTAAAAGTTTATAATTACCGTACCGCAACATCAATATTAGTTTCGTCAGCATTAAGCTAGCAGTCAAAGTTATTTGTGGTTTGATGGAAGACACAACGGATAATTGTCTTTGTTGTATGTTTAGTTTCCTGTAAACATCAACTGGGAGTGGCAATCAACAGCTTGACGCAAGCACTTGGTCTCTTTTTTTGAAGAACTCTTCACTATCTGCCAAACTGCTGCTTGATGTGAACTTGTCTGCCACCAACCACCAATAACTCAATTTTTTTTTTGCTCGTAACTCAAGACAATAAATCGGCTGAGCGATGTCTTGAAAAACTTGTCAGTTGAGTCACCTGTAATACGAGGTACCATTTTATTATGTAACATTGCATGTGCACCTTTGATGTACTAACGTCCAATACCTCTGAGGTCGTACACTTCCGAATTCAAATAAAACTTTTTATGAAATTACTCTTCAAAAGTCGGCCATTGTATATGACTTCAGCAAATCTTGCAAGACCTGAGTTGAGTAAGCCTTTTAAGTTTGGCCACGTTGTACATTTTCTTTGGCTTTTATGTGATGCTTATTGCTGAAAAAAAAGGACCGATGCCATCTGTGACATCACCTGAGATGTTAGCGTACCTTACTCGACCTCAGTTGATACGCCTTCATCGTTAATTTTAGGACTGGGTGTTCATACTGTGTACTATTTCCAGTAGTGACTTATTTTTGCACTTTTATGACAGCAAATAATCGCAAAAAGGGAAATGCATGAGCCACATCTGCGACGCAAATCACATTTGCAAGAACGTGTTTTTACTTTTTACTATTAATGGTGGTTAACTTTTTTTTACACTTGTATGACTGTAAAATGAAATCCATGAGGCACACTTCCTACATAAATCCCGCATCTATATGACGTTTGTTATTGAAGATGTTCTATTATTAACAATGCTGAAACAGATTGTTTCAATGTCCATTTTTTCTTAAGGGAAAATTTGTTGTATTGTTTATTTTTTTGTATGTGAACAATGTGCGCTCTCTTTTTTTAAGATGAAGATGAAGAAGATGACCAAGACAAAAACGAGCAGAAAAAATCTTTATGGCTCAAATGGTTTATATTTTCAATATTTTAAAACAAGGTTCTGGGCTGGAGGCGTTTTGTAATATGTACATAGGATTTTGAATGGAATATTTCGAATACAACTCTTGTAATCACCATCAAAATAAGAAATAAAAAAGCATACAGTATCCGTTTCATGTTATTGGTGTATGTAAGAATTACATAAGTAGATTGGACCTTCAGTTCTTGTTTCTCCAGGTTTCAACAGTCTGCCTGCATTCTCTCCTTTTTAAAAGTTAGAAAAAGAAAAAAAGCAAGACGGCTCCCTCTTGAGTGGCTGCATTAAGTCAGCCTGTCAGGATGATCCCAGGAGAGTTTGTCTCTCTGCTGGTGGCCCCCCGAAGGACCACCAAGGTCACTGTGGAACACAAAGCTTACTTTTGAAAACTCTGTTGTCACAAACCATCTAAAGAGCAGCGGCGGGCAAACTCCGGCCTCCCGAGAGCATTTGAACCATGTGATTCTAAACAAAACCTCAGAGGAATAAAAAGCACCAAATGCTCATATTATAGAATGCACGCCATCCTTTTTGAAAGTGAGAGCTACTTCTTGGGGACTGAAGGGCTACCAGCTTGATGCACACTTCTGAGATAGCAAATTTGCTCAGATTACATTTATGTTATTATTGCCATAATAATGAATGACATTCATCTATGTGAAGATAGTGATCATGTTAATGATTTCTTATAATAATTATCAACAGTGATTTAACAAGGCCGGCCGGAAACAGATAAATATCAATATGCACCATTTTAGATATCTCTGCATTTTCAAATGATTACTTCTACAACATTCAGAGGAAATCACAATTTCCACTTTTTATTCACCACTAATACTGAATTCCGTTGTTATTTTTAAATTGATCACCCCTGGAAGATACAATAGCATATTTTCGAATACATTTAATGAGGCTCTCAGCGGGCTTGATAAAAACTGAAATGAACCCCGGTAGGAAAAGAGTCAAATTGAAACACTTGCATGGGTTCATCATGTTTGCATGTTTTCTTTTTTTTTCCCCACCAGTAAAATGTGATATCAACTAATTCAAATGTATACTTTTTTTTGTGTGCACATTGCTCTCCTAATAATGACTTACTGTACACTAAGTGGTAAAGCCAAAAGATGGTGTCATTTATGATCAATTTTGTCAAGTCATTTCTTTAAAATAAGTTCCCCTAGACTAGATAATGCTTGGATCACTATTGACTAGTATTAAAACAATGTTGTTTTTTTCCCCCCTGTCCTGTTTTTGTCGCTGTATTGATTCATTTAAGGTTTTTTAATACGCTAGCTGTTCAAGGAAAAGCAAGTCAGTTCTACATTTAACACCAAGAAAAGTCTCAAAATGCTTTTCATCAGTGTGTGAAAATGTCACATTTGGTAAAACAGCAGCGAGAAACTAAGTAAAAACCTCACTAGCTGGAGCACAGAGATCCAATTTGTATTAAGGTGCAAATAGGATAATAACAGTAATGTAAGAACATGCCAGGAGTATATTTTAAAAAAAGTAAAATATTTATTTGGATTCAAAACCTTGTATGAGAGCGATAAGAAAACAAAAGGTTTCTTTATCATAAATTGAAAATCCATGACTGAGTGATGCTTTGAAAATGTACTCACTTATTACAAAATTATGAGATGAAAACATTTCTCAACTGGCCATCATGAAACAGTTTGTACATTTAAATCATTGCACTTTTAGTTTTTTGCCAACAATATATATATATATATATATATATATATATATATATATATATTTAAATATTAATGCCTGTGATAATTGGGAATAATTAATGGCATAATTACGAATAGTCTCATAGAATTGTCCGAAGAATGAAACACGTGAGTGTGTGTGTGTGTGTGTGTGTCTTGAAGTGATCGAATTACCCACGGCCGGCTGTCAATAAAATTATGACGTCACACCTTTAAACGCAGCCTCTCTCTCAATCATTGATGACGATGACGTCACCGCGTTGCCACCACACGTCCGCTAACAGCCTGACGCGGGAGCGCGCACACTTTCGAAACGACGTCACGTGGTGTTCAGGTTACATTGCGCAACGTTGGACGCCTTCATGAGGAAATGAGTCAAGATAATGAAGCCGGAGTGCCTGCGTGCGTGAGGGTGTGCGTGCGCGCGCGCTCCCAAATGTTATTGTTTTGGTTCTTGTGGACGTCAGTGAGGGGGGAACGCCCACTGATGGACCTTAAAAACAAATAGAACCATCAAATCAAATACATACAAATGTTAAACTCAACAATTTAGTTGAACTAAATTTGATTGAACTTTAGCGTTCAAGCATTTTAATAAGATTTCTGTTAAATACACTCATTGTCCCAATTCATTAACTAATCTATGAAATATATTTTAGAAATGATGAGTTTTCAAAATATTTGTTAATATAAAAATGAGTTACGTGTATTTGAACGTCCCAAAAAAAAAAAAAAAAAAAGAAATCCGATTTAAGGTGGAAATGGGCGCTTCTGCCAGATAAAAAAATGCACACATGGAATATTTACCAATCCCCCCGCCCCCCCCCCCCCCCAAAAAAAAAAGATTCATTACAAGCGATTCGGAAAAAAATTTATGAATGTAAAAGAAAGAGTGCACGTTTTTCCTAGCCAATTAGTCCCCCGAAAAAATTATTTTGGGTTGATTTTATTTTAGTTGAAAATCGGCACTGTAGCCAGCCACTGAATAAATAAATAAATAAATATAAACAAAAACTATGTATTTGTATTAAGATATATATATATATATACATAAATAGATATATTACTGCAAACGAATAAGTGTTTTTCGTTTAAAATAAGAAAAAAAAACTATTCTTTTCTATTTGTGGTTGATTTTGAGGTGGAAATGGACGCTTCTGTCATTTGGCAGTTTAAAATAAAGCAGCATGAGATTTATAGTTTTACAATTACAACATGTCTTTTAAAAAGAAAAAAAAGCAATAAATTGAGCGGGTTGGTTTTTTTTCGTGTCCAATAAGCCACCCCAAAAAATCTATTTTGAATGATTTTTTTCTGTGGAAATGGTCACTACAGGCAGCATGCACTGGGCAGTAGAACAGGGTTTGCGTTCCTTTTTTTTTTTTTTTTTTTTTTTTTTAAACGCCGCCATTGTTATTCTGCCCTTATCTGCGTTATCTTAATCCAGCTGCATTGTTGATTTATCTTATTTGTGGGGGGGCGGAAAGCCCAATTACCCACGTCTCTTATCTGCCCTCTGTCTTTCAATCTCACCATTAAACACTGAGATTTTTATTTTTTTACTTATAGGCGCGGTTTATTGAATACATAAATTATTGTTTCAATGTACAAAATGTTACGTTACGACTCATATCTGACCTTTTTTAAAACATATTTGCTTTGTGCACGCGTCATTCAACGGCACTTTTAAACACTACTGCAAAAAAAAAGTGCAATAATTAGGGAACAAAATACACCATGGATGAGATATAGGGCTGCTCCCTTGACTTGCTTTAGGGTCTTTGCGCGATTTGATGGGGGGGGGGGAGATGTTTGTTGTGGGTCCCAGTTGAGTGTATCAGCTGATGCCAGAGGCAGATAAGCCGCGCTGGCCGCCGTCTGCACGGAGTCAGACCAGAGAAACTGGACCGGGCAGCAGCAGGGTTTTTTTGGTTTTTTTTTTTTGTATGGACAAAAGTAAAGGGGCAGCGAGCAGAGGGTAGATTGGAGGCTGTGATATAGAACAGAAGCTCCCGCAGGCAGGCTGCAATCATAACACTACTGACTTGATAGAAGATCAGGAGCAACAGCATTCACACATTTTTTTCTTTCAAAATTGTTGATGGGAAAAAATTGCAATGCAAAGAAATAAAAACAAAAACATTCACACGCATGTATTTAATTTAAAATGTTTAATTTAAATAAATAGTCATTTAAAAAATGTAATTCAAATAAATGCTGCACCGACACGTGTGTATTCAGCTTTTATTATTATTATTATTATTATTATTATTTAGATCAGTTAATATTCCCTTTACGAATCGCCCTCCTTACAATAAATAATGTAACAATAATTTAGTTTTTTTTTTGTTTGTTCGAGGAGCTCAAACAAGCTTGTATTTTACAACACGAATAAATTGCATTTTTTTCTTGTTTTTTTTTTTCTTCCTCGTTTTTCATGCTCAGCGTTTAAGACAAAGAGTCCAACGTATATATATATATATATATATATATATATATATATATATATATATATATATATATATATATTTATATATCTATATATATATAATAAAAAAAAAAGAAAACGTCGAGGAAACAAGACACAAAAAGGTCACAATGAAATGTGAAGGAAGTCCATGAAGTGTTTCCATATATGTTCCCTGTTAAAGTCTCATCATGGAGTTTTGCTTGTATATCCACATAGAAACGTTCTGTACATCTTTCTTTTTTTCATGCAACATCAGTTCACCATCCATCTTCTCCACGATTAGGAATCAAAAAAAAAGAAGAAGAAAAATCCTTTTTTTAATGGGCGATGTGATGAGCTTCTCACATGCAAGAGGGAATCGGGAGGAGGATAGCGGGGGGGGGGGCATGCTGCAATATTTGCAGGGGGGGTCTTGGCGGAGGTCGTGGGTTTCACGTCTCCACCGGGCTGGGTACCATACTGTTGGGGGTGTCCGGTAACTGAGAGGATAACGATGTGACGTCACTTCCCGACGAGTTGCCCAGAGAGCCGGACTCAGAGAAAGACACCTGGAAAAAAAAAAAGAAATCACAATACTACACATTAGTAGTAGTAGTAGTTGTTGTTGTAGTAGTAGTGGTAGTAGAATATGATGAAAACTATCATGCATATGTTCATTTTATAATTTTGTGTTGTACTTGTTAGATTTTAATTACATATTTGTCTTATTTTTCACATGTAATCCCCAAATGCTCATACGACATACAGTACAATATAAAATATGTATCTTTAAATCAGTTGTGTTAATATATATTTTTGATGTGAACTAAAATGATTTGTTTTATAGTGATCAAATGCTAATAATGTGATGTTTTAACCAACAGGTTTGCAATAACAGGCAACAATTGGCAATACGTTGTCATTGTGTATATATATATATATACAGCTGCATCGCAATAAATCTGAATCTCGTGGAAAACTTTTAAACATTTATTTCAGTAGTTCAATTAAAAACATCGAACTCATTTATTACAGATTCCCTACACATAGAGCGAAATATTTCATGATTTTTCCAGAATAATTTTGTTGATTATAGTCTACAGAAATTAGGAATTAGGTCGGAATTAGCCACCTGTAAAGTATTTTCCCATCTTTAATCAGTCTGTTATAATACATGAGATTTACTTTCTGGAATGAACCACTGCAATAAATGAACTTTTCTACTTCATTGAGATATGTATGATACATGCATTTTACAACACATTTAAAGGCAACATGTGTAACATATGGGCAAAAGTATTGAGACATCCGTCTTAGTTCACCCTGAATCTTGATTCTTTATTTTACTAAGACCTTTTGGACAATTGTTTGCTTGTAACTTTGTGTTTAGGACCGTTTTCTGATCCCGCGTACACAAAGCAAGGTCTTTAAAGGCATAGTGGGTAAACTCGGTATTTTTTGACCCCCAGACAGACAGATGAATAGATGGGGAACACACCCACCAGTTGTTGGAAGGCAGGCTGGTCCAGGTCACTCTGCAGGGCAAACTCGCTGAGGGCCTTCCAAGGCGGCTGGTAGGTCTGGACCTCCACCGGGTTGCCCTGCACGGCGCTCTCGTGCCGGATGGGACTCCCGGCCACCAGAGGCGTTCCCGTCAGGCCCTGCAGGTTCTGATGGGTGTTTACAAACGACCAGCATTAAATAGTTGTTGTTCGGCATCTTGAACAGAGATGGCAGAAACCTGCCGCATCAGAGCCGAAACAAGATACAACATTGAGCCGCTGTTGCATTTTGCGCCGACGACTCGATACCCTCCCAAAAGTTGACATTTCCCATTGAACTTAATATTGATTGTATGAAGTAGATGTTATGCTGTTCGAAATGTTTACTGGTCAAGCCCCCACACTTTTTCTCAAGAAGTGAACTGCAACCAGGCAATGTACAAATGCAAACAGCAAAATATGTGACCATGCTGACAGGGTGGACATATTTGACTAATTTTCTCATTTCATGAGCACATGCTGGACCTTCATTTAGAAAAAGGATTCGTTAACAAGCTGACCGTCTATTGCTAAATAAATATGGGTCAAGCTTCTGAAAGGGTTTTAGAACAATTGGTATTTCTGTATGACAGAGTGGACATGATAAGCTTGACAACAAACCAACTACACACGCATAATATGAACATTTGACATATTTGTGTAAATATTTATGATGCAACTATCCACTGTTTCAAGCCTCCACTGAAGAAGACAAAACGCAGGATGCAATGTCACTGAAAGCATCAGAGGGGCTCTTAAAGGGGGCAGTTACCCCATACTGACAGGGTGGACAGCAATTTCAGGGACATATGAAAAATGTTCAATATGTCCGTGTAAAACAAAAAAAAAATCGATTTAGTATAATTGGCAGCACTTTTTACACACACACACACACGCACACACACACACACACACTAGTTAGCAGAGCAATGTGTGGGACATGCCAAAATCCCGTACATCCAATGACACAAATGGGATCAAATGAAGGAAACACATTTGAAGAGGCTTGTTCGGGTATGTGTGCAAATGTTTGGCCATCACATTGACAGCAACACAGCATCCCGCAATCAAATAATTCGATGACATCAGCTTGAGCATTTGTGTGATGTATAGAATAGCTGCTGGCGAGTGACAATTGCTTTCAACACAACAGGGCGGGAAAAGCCAATGTTAAGCTTCACATCCCTGCCTGGTGCCGCGTTACGAAATTCCCTCAGATGTCCTCCCGCCTCTGTTACGGCTCTGATACGACCTCCGAAGGCACAATTGCCGTGCGGGTCCACTTATTTATGAGTGTTGCGTAAACATAAGGGATTGAAAGCAATGTGGAGTTTGAGATCATCCTTTGCATCGCAAATCAGAATCAGAATCAGAATCAGAATCATCTTTATTTGCCAAGTATGTCCAAAACACACAAGGAATTTGTCTCCGGTAGTTGGAGCCGCTCTAGTACAATGTTCAAATTGCATAGAAGATGTTATTTTTAACATTTCGAATGAATCAAACGTTGTCGAAAATGTCATATCTAGGAACACCCTGTGCAGAACAGCGACACGGGGAAATCGGCGGAGGAGTGTAACAGGGCCTTTTAAGAGTCATTACTGGCCACGACATTAACAGAACACTGCACAATCTCGTGAGATGTAATACAAGAGCGATATTAATATTCATTTTCTATAGCGCTTGTCTTCATTTAGGCTTGCAGAGAGAGCCGGAGCCTAGCCCAGCTGACTTTAGCGTGACAGGCGGGGCACACCTCGGACTGGTCCCAAGCCAGTCGCAGGGCACATATAGACAAATGATAATGCACACTCACGTCCATTATTATTATGGTTGCAAGCCACAGTACCCAAAGAAACCCACACATAATGTGTTTTTATACATTTTGCCGTTTCCAAATCTTTTGGAACTATTTTCCATTCTTTCTAAAATCCCAAATCTACTTGCGGTTGATCTAGGATGTTTTGTTTTGATTCATTTTGGTTGTTTGGTGTCATTATTTGTGTTGAACGGGTTATTTTTCGAGTGTACATTAACCACAGTTGGCAGACACAGCATAGCAAATTTATCAGGCTCATTTCTGGACACATAAGGTCCATTTAGGAAAAAATATCTCCTAGAAATGGACTCAGTTGGACTCCTCCCTGGATTGGTCGCCAGCCAATCCCAGACAAACAAGCGTTCACATTTACGCACAATTTCGAGCCTTCAATGAACCTGACATGCGTGTTTTGGGGAATGTGAGAGTAAATTCACGCAAGCAAAGGGGAGAACATCCCAACAACACCAGAAGGCAGTAACAGGGATTTGAACCCAGAACTTCAGAGCTGTGAGGCAGACATGCTATCCACTAGGGCGCGTTCCGCGACATAATCTGATAAACATCCAATAAAAAAGGGAACATTAGTTCCTTGCAGCGTGTGTTTAACCAGTCACTTGTGTCAGTAAAACGGAGAACTGTGAGGCAAAATTGGGAACCACTCGGTCACCGACTCGCGGTGAGATTGACATTAATGATGTTAAATGTCAGGTCTTAATCTAGCAATAAATTATGGTTGTAGTTTGCACCGCATGCAGCTGTCTAACGGTGATCAACAACTAAACTAAATGAACATTCCCAAGCACAATATGAAATACATTGTTACATCAAGACCTCAGAACTGAACATGATCACCTTTGTATTGGCTACAGTATATAGAGACCAGAGGTGGGCAAAGTACGGCCCAGGGTCCACATGCAGCCCTCGTCGTTCTTTAATCTGGACCACCGAGCAAAAGTTATGTAATATTTGTTGCAATCATTTTGTCATTTGTCCCAAAAATGGTTGAATTCAAATTCATTCAGGTTTATTTCATTAATCTCACAATAACGTACAAATATATTTATCTAATGAATGAATTGGTTAATTAATCATAATGTAATGAATAACAAACAATACAATGATACTGTAATATTAAAATACAAATATTTAACCTGTATTTGAACTTTTCTATGTTATTTCACATCATCTGCAAATGACCTGGCGAATCTGTCCATTTCAGAAGTCAAATATAATACTTTCGAATCCGATGCAAACAGTAAGAGAATGCGCACGTGTGCCTAATGAAATGTCCAGCACATACAAATCAGCATTTCTCCCATTAGCCTCACCGAACACTCGGAATGACAATATCATGCAAATATGACACGTGCACCACTTTTTGCAACAAATTTGAAAATTCCCTGCAACGCCCCGCAGCGTCCTTGTCCATAATTCTGCAACGTTATTACTTGACGAAACTCGATATAATGTATTTATTCGGATCTGTTCATTTATTTTGTTGTGACTTTTGTTTTGTTTTTTTCTTCATTGTGTTTATTTGTGCTACTAGTAGGCTGCAGAAGCCTCGAAAACGTGAACTCCCCGATTTTGACCGCAAACGCAACACAGAAGCATGCCAGTCGTCAGTATACGGAGAGAAATGAAAGCGAGTTGGACTTACGAAGATGCTTACAGTCTTATCACTGTGCTGCTGCTGAAGCTGCTTGATGAGCAGCGACTTCTTCTTGTCCTTGCACCGCTTGTTCTGGAACCACACGCGGATGACTCTGGGGCTCAGGCCGGTCATCTCCACCAGCTGCTCCTTCATGAGCGCGTCGGGCCGCGGGTTGGCGTTGTAGCACGTCCGCAGCGTGTGCAGCTGCTTCTCGTTGAGCACCGTGCGCACCCGCGTGGTCTTTTCCGACTGCTTGTGGACGTGGTTGCGATGCGGGGCCTGCCGCACCGTCACCGGCTCTGCTTGCACGCAACGGAAGAGGGGACACGGCCCGTTACAACCGGCGGCTTCCACACGCACCCGAAAATAACATCTGCACTGGTCGCGCGTCACGTAACAAACTGCCGCTCACATCTAATTGAGACCTTTCAGTGAACCCATAAATAAAAATACCATACCAAAAAAAAAAGACTTTTTTTTTTTTTTTTTTTAATATTGCCATTTAATTTTAAAATCGCTGATCGAAGACAGACATGCACGCATGCATTGAGCTTTCAAAAATATTTTGTAAATTATGACCTGGAATTTCATTTAAACGTGAAAAAAAATATTATATGTTTTTTTTTTTTTTTGCATATAGTCTAGATATGATCTAACACTATTTTTGAAATGTTCGAAAACGCGGTAATTCTTTCTCTTTGGGTGTGCGTGTGTGTAAATTCTTTAAAAGTGTTTAAATTGAGAGGTCATACGGTCTCACACACACACACACACACACACACACACAGACGCGCGCGCGCGTCGTAGCAGCTTATTCAGATAATTACAGCGGTACAGCAGGTTCGCCTTAATGGGATCAATTATGACAATTTGGCCTCTACTCCAACGCAGTCTGTCAAACATCAGGAAAATACAGGTCTTATTTTTATTGGTGTCTTAATTTCCTTATTTGCGATATATCTTATATATATATTTTGTTTGTTTGTTTTCTTTATAGTACTGTTTACTCCAAAAAGTGTATATCCGCATAACAATAAGTGTGTATTTTGGCCTGATTTTTTATTTTTTTAAAAAAATACATTTATAATGATAAAAAAACGAATAATCATTCATTGATCAGAGCCAAATCATACCGGAAAATATGTGATATGATTTAACATTTGTCTGTCCTAGATATTTAAATAATACATGATTTTTATTGGAATGTAAGGCCTATCGATCGCATACTTATATTTTCAACTCAAGTATACATGTAATACACTATTTTTTTCTGAGACCATCAATCTAAGATAACAATAATAAGCATCATAAATTTAAAACATTTATAACAATCTTACCATAGCCAACACGTGCAACCACTCTTGTTTTTAGATAATGTACTATATTACATTTATATGGAAGTCATACCAATGAATCTGTTTTTTTATTTATTTTTATACGTAAGGTACTGCGTAAATCTGTTTTCATGCACATCAATTTATGGTTTGTGTTTCTTATTTTTCAAACACTTTAGTTTTTCTCCTTTAACACGTGGCCCTTTTGTGACAAAAATGACTACCACCGCTCTTTACCATCACTACTACTAATAATATAATCAGTGTTTGGAAAGTCACTGTGCACGTATACTTTTATTAATATATGTACTCTGTATAAAACATGTCTTTATAGATATAGAATACAAGAGATACATATGGATTCTACATGAAAAAAAAAATAAGTGCACGGTTATTTTCCGAACATAATGATTGTAAATATACTAAATATACTACTACTACTAATAATAATAATCATATTTTCGTTGTGGTTTGTTGTGTGTGTGTGTCTAGTTTCGCACCTGCCAGGTGCATGGCTCTGTTGGAGTGCACGTTGTGTCCGGGGCTGACGGGGCTTCCGGCGGAGCCTCTGTCCAGCAGCAGGCTGTGGTCGGCCCGGCACAGGAGCTCGTCTTCCCGCAGAGAGAACTCGTCGCCGGGCAGCAGCTGCCGGCTGCACACCGAGCAGCGGAAGCACTCGATGTGGTAAACGTTGTCCCGGGCCCTCATCACCAGGTCGCTGCTACTGAAGCCCAGGTTGCACTTCGCGCACTTGATGCCGAACAACCTGCACGAGGAGCAGAACATGAACATTTGAATCCCATTGGACGGATATTTTGATACTTTTTCTTTTTTTTTTACCTCACGTAGTCTCTCTTGCAGTAGGTCTTGCCGTCCCGCACGAAGCAAGTGCAGCTCTCGTCCAGGTACTGGCTGCACTCTGCACACTTGAGGCAGGCTGCGTGCCACTCCAGGTCGGGGGAGACTCTCAGGATGTACTGGTCGTGGATCTGGCTTCCGCATCCCACACACATGGCGAATCCTGGCTTCTCTGCACACAGCGCCATATCGACTAAGTCGTTTTCCAACTCGTTTGACACGTTTTCCTCCAAGAATCGAGCGTTTTGTTGTTTTGGTCTTTTTGCAGGGTTTGCATTCTGCACGTTTTTTGCTCATGCAGCATATGGAGTAGGATTGGAAAACTGCAATCAAACCTCACGCATTGTTGCATAATTTAAAAAAAAAAAAAAAAAAGCGTGATGTCGCCAGTACCATAAAACAAAAAGAAAAAAGAACAAGAAAGGCTTGCGCTTATACTTACTTTTGGAATGATCCCCCATATCACCCAAGAAAGAAGAGCTGAAAATAATATCCACCATACAGGAAGGAGGAAGGGGCGAGCTGGAGGTGCACAAAAAAAGATGAAGTGAGGAGTGAGGAGTGAGTGAGTGGCCCTTCCGCGGCTGCCTCCCTCACAACTTGGAAGAAAAAAAAAAACCGACTGACTGCAGCCAGGCAGGACGTCGAGGAAGAGGAGGAGGAGGAGGAAGAGGAGGGGGGCAGCAGCGAAGAGGCTGCAGGGTCCCACACGCTGCTGCTATGACGTCATGACGTCCGAGCAGGACCCTCCAATCCTATCGAGTTGATACAATACACACCTTTAGCAATTTGGAATATATATATATATATATATATATATATATATATATATGAGTTCTGACAATATTACCGTTATTAGTTATTGAATATTGTTAATATTAGTATTAGGCTTGCTACACTGCAAAAAAAAAAAGTACTTAATTTTTTTTGTTGCTCATGATTGCAATACGCTAAACTGACTTCATTTTAACCTCTTTTCCACGATAATAATCAAATGATGTATGTTAGTTTTACACATTTGAGCAGCCGATGTACATGTTCGAATTAAGTCAATTGGAAGGGCTTTTTTTTTTTCCTGTGTATTATGAAATTGCCATTATTCATATTAAAAGTATTGTTGTTTTTCTAAGACCATTTTACAAAGTAACTGGACAAAACAGGTAGACTTAATAGTGACATTAAGTTTATATCTACCATTTCATTTATATATCTATCTATTCCCTCTTTCATCTCTTTTCTATCTACCTGTATCTATATACAGTATATATCTCTGTCTGCCTGTCTATCTATCTATCTACTTTTATAAAAACACTAATACACACTGTCAGAGATTTATCAATTCGGTTAATTATTGTGGTTTGCATTAATGTGAGCAATATTTACCAACGTATGAAAACTATGACATACATTCCTCAGTAAGAAGAAGCACGATAATCGTCTGACAGCGCCGAGCTGCACAATCGAGGGTTTAATCTCGAGGATGGCGGTTGTCAATTATGAGTCAGCGTTGCTTTTGTGATGTGTATGATTCAAAATGACGAACTACGATTGTAATGTTCAAGAATGAGATGCACGCTCGTGACTGGTATGAGTTGTGCGAATGTCCACCTCCTTCCTCAGCGCTCGTCTGAACAAGAAGGACATCTAGTGGACGAGAGCGACAACTACACTTTTCTCTAGATTGACATCAGCAGACGAAAAGCGGCAGATGTTATTGTTGAATTCGTGTTAGACACACACAGAATACAAACGCGCATGCTTGACTGTAGTCGTACTGTATCACAGATGAGGACAATTTGTAAACATGTCCAATGAAGTACTTTTGTGTGTGTCAATGTCAATGTGTTAAATTGAAGGGAATCCAAATTGTGATTAAAAAATAGCAGTGTGGGTGGGCCACGAAGGCCTTCCCTGCTGGCCTAAGAAAAAAAAAAGATCAGAATCACTGATTTACATTCAGAACATAAATGCTAATATTTGTTGCATGGAATTGTGTTCATTGATTCCCAACTGTATATTCTCTTCATTTCATAGCGTTTCTCTTGGTTGCACCTCTTCCAGTCGATGTGGATGTTAGATGTTTTTTTTTCTTGTCCTATCAGAATTCAGCCTCTATGTGCTGCTATGTGAATGTAATCTGCCCAGGGCCTACACAGTCAGTCGTGCTGGCAGATGTCATTGAAATGCACTAGGACTGTTTCTTTAACCAACCACTGATGTGAGTGAGCACTGTTCTGTCCTCTGATTGGTTGGTCAGAGCAAGCCAAGTTCTACTTGAAAAACACATCTGTAACGATCTGCACACATTGGTGCAGTTAATAATGGACAGATAGCTAGATCAACAGACAGATAATTAAAATGTAATGCCAGCCACATATAGAAAATCTAACATCATTGACAATTACAGCCTGCAAAATGTATATAGATATAATGATTCATCAATTCATTATCATTGTTGTTCATCTTGTTTCAAGTTTTGGCTTATTGGTGCATTTCATTTCAGAACATTGTTGTACATTTCAATTGCTGCATCACAATATATTATTTAATAATTGAGTTGTAATTTTTTTTTTCATCTAGTAGTTGTACGAAGCAGTGAAGTTGCACATCACGGTAAACTACATCCACAATAATAATGATATTGTTAAATTAATAGCTTTGACAGTGTCAGAAAGTCAGTGTATTAGAAAGGTGTCATTGAAAAGTGCAGGTGAACCTCATGGTTCTCATAAATACTGTATATGTAATAATATATATCTCACAAAAGGACAGAATAAGAGTCAAAGAGTTGTGTGTCTTTATAATGCATTCCTATGAAGAAGTTGTACTTCCAGGCGTAATCAGAT